>NC_142530.1:24900464-25085464 GCF_964205215.1 Stylophora pistillata
GCTCTTGGTAATGATCAATCGCTTTACGAACGCATGTTTTTGCATCAGTCAAGAAGATTGTACAAGAGATTCCCTCTAGTTATTTGATATTTTGCATAGCATTTCCGATGAAGTTAGAAACTCTTCTTCTCATGTTTGCGCTTTGATTGCTTCGAACAGTAAAAAAAGTTACCGAAACCTCAACCTTTTATGAGTCAGGAATAGACAACAGTTTAATAATTTTTTTCATAAGGATTTAAGGCTTCCAGATGGAGATGCTCATGATTGAGGCGGTCTTGTTTCTTTCTGGTATCGTGGTCCAGGGAAGCGGCAGAAGGCCTGGTAAGGAAATATGTTGTGCACTTTCGACAAATATTCTAACTGGAATTGCTAAATGCAAGCTGCGTTCCTATAAGGTAAGACAAAATATTCAATTTAGTGATAGAAAAGCTTACTACAGTACATCTCGGACAGTTTGAATTATTTTAAGATAAGAGGTAATTTCAACAAGGAGGCTGCAGAGTACATCTTCTTTGCCACAATTGAAGAGTTCTTCAAAAATAAAAAAATAAAAAATTTTAGTAATGAAGCAATAGAACACATTTTTTCGGGCTCTTTCATGTGATAAACTTATACCGAAAGTTGGGAGAACACGAGAAAAGCTCATAAATCACGAGCCTTCGGCTCGTAATTTATGAGCGTTCCACGTGTTTTCCCAACTTCCCGCGTGTCTTTGTCTCCTTATAGAGCCCGAAAACAATCACTTGCGTTCTATTGCTTTATTACGTAACATACTACATGTGGGCTCCACGACCTCAAAAAAGCATCCGCTTGGAAACTGAATGACCAATCAGAGGATGCGTACTATGTTCATTATGTTGTAAAGGGGATTCAGTTTCTTTTAAATTTATATAAGATTAGCTCCATAATTTCTCAACTTTTCCAGAGGGGTGGATCATTCTAATCCTTGACATTCTTTGACGCATTTTTGCGCCAATTCATAAATCACAATTTGTTGCTATTTCATTTGCAGAGGATTGAAAATGTGATAAACCCTTTGGCATGGATAATGGCAACGTAAAGAACAGCGAGATCACTGCCTCATCTCAATGGGATGGCAATCACGCTGCCAATCAGGGAAAACCGAGCTACAAGAAAAACGGTCTCTTACAAGGGGGTTGGTCAGCTCACACAAATGATGTCAAGCAATGGCTCCTATTTGATCTCATCAACAAGTTTAACAGGGTGGCGCGAATTGCAGCACAAGGAAGAAATGCAGCTGATCAGTGGGTGACCAAATACATGCTGCAGTTCCGAGTGATGATGGAGTGCACTTCCAATTTCATCGGGAAGAAGGAAAAGCTACGCACAGGGTGAGTCCAAAGTTTTTACAGTAAGGAACCATAATGCAGAGTTAATGCAGAGTTCATCATTGTAACCTCAAGCGTCACCCACATGACCTCTAATTGATATTTTTAACATCATATATATTTAAACTCCCTTATTGTCTGTCATATATTGTATATTTAACAGCTATTCCACGAAGGTGGGGCTCCTTTTACTGAATAACCCTCAAGACGAAGTCAAGGAGATTATTCAACAATGTTCACTGAACATAATCGTTTTAGTAGAGTTGATCTGATGCTTTCCAATGCTGTTGTAAATTCGTTTTTGTTGTGGAGACCATTCTGTTACAATTGTTATTATTACTCGTATCGAGATAAGTAGCCAGCTTCCACCGGAATTTAAGACGTTTATTTAATTAAATCATAAAAAAACTTCATTTTTTCCTTAAAAAATGGTTACGTCAAACATGGAAGCATATTTTGTGCTCTTCAGAACTGTATTTTGTTCGATGGCGTTAACCACTTCCTATCCCACACTGACAAAATGCGGAGCACCCGTTTGAAATTTTAGCGCTCACCTCCCGCGAGGTGACTATAGTGAGATATGACGCAATCCTCGACCAATCAGAGTGCGCGCGTCCCTGAATACACTGGAGCAATTAAACTTAGTAAATCTAGCCAGGATTAGGTTTTGAATCAATAAATTTTTCCTTTTAAACATACATACATACTTTATTTAAAGTGCCCATAATGTCAAAAAACGTTTTTCGCTCATCTAATTCTACATTTCACCAAATGAACTTCTGCAAACAAAATTTTCGATTCGGATAAAACGCAATTTTTTTTATAATTTTTAAAGACATTCAAATTTGCCGCCATTTTGGTCTGCCATTTGCACCAGTCTTCCTCGGTTTAAAGTGAGTCTTGACGTAGGTTCAGGAACACGTGATTTTGGGTTGTGACTTATCTGACTTGAAAACAAGTGGGAATTTGCTTCAGAGTGGTCACGATATCGTAAGCTCACAATATCGTAAACGATCCGCACTCGACCAGTGTATTTATATGCACTTTAAGGTCAAGTGAGGTTCCTGAACCTACGTCACAGACATCAGTCACGTGGTCATTTTGAGCACGTTATTCTTGTGATCAGCGGCAGGGGTCGACCGCAAGAAAATAGAATTTTGAGCTTTTTAAAAAATTCGTAGAAAAATCGCGTTTTATCCAAATCGAAAAAACTTTTTCACCGAAGTTCATTTGGTGAAATGTAGAATTAGATGAGCGAAAAACGTTTTTGACATTACGGGCACTTTAAGGTTTCAAAGAATAAACAACACGAATAATACCCTAAAAAGGAAGTTTAAGAGGTTAACCCTATGTAAATAAACTTCCAATAAAATTTAAAAGTGTATGCTTACGATAAAATCTAAGATGGATAAAAACCTAAGAAATACGCTTGTATAATTTAAGAGCTGTTTTGAAAGGTGTTAAGTTATATATCTCAACGACATTGGCGAACAGGTCATTCCATTCACGAATGATTTAACAAAATAAGAGTATTTATAAAAATTACAGTTCGCCAATTTAACCTGCAGTTTGTAATTGTGGTTGGACCTGGTACGTTTTGAAGCAAACTTAAAAAAATCACAAAAATGACGGCCATTCAGCCCGAATACAAGTTTATAACATTCTACCAAAGAAAAGTATAGCCTTCTATCAGTCAACTTCGACCAATGTAACATTTCACAACGATCTTCCTATGACATCTCACCCCTTCGCTGACCTAAAGCCAATCGAGAGGCTCTTCTCTGTTTCTCCAAGAGAACAATATTTTTAACTAGGTAAGGGCACCATACTGGGGAAGCGTACTCAAGGATTGGTCTCACAAGAGTCTTGTACAATGTGGAAAAGATTTCCTTGGTTACAGAACCGACTTTTCGTTTGTATAGTATTAAATATATTAATCAATAGTTTCACTAGCAACCTTTGTGGCTTCCTTTGCTGTTGATGTATGGGATCCCATGAAAATGGGTTCCCACTCCACTGATGAACTAAGATGTCACTTGAACCTCAGAATACTCAAACAAATATACTATGCTTTAATGTATCCATTTCTAAGTTATGGTATAATAGTATGGGGCTGTGCTTGTAAAACTAAATTGAATTACCTTCAAGTTAATCAGAACGAATGCCTCCGAATGATCTTCTTTGCACATACTAGGGAGTGTCCTGATCCATACTATAAACTCATAGAAATTCTTAAATTAGAAAACATATATAAACTCAAAATGTGCTACTTTATACATAAAACTGTGAATAAAGCTGATAGCATTCCAGATATTATCTCTGATGTACTAACCCCAGCATCTAGCATACATAGATATAATCCAAGATTCACAAATGAATTCAATTTTTTTAGAATGCAAATATCAACTAATTCTGGCAAAATGTCTTTCAAGTATGCTGGACCCAAGATATGGGAATCTGTGCCGCTTGAAATTAGGCGTCTCTCTTTTACTTCCTTTAAAAAAGAATGGAAGCGTCATCTCTTACTTGGTCAAAGTTGAATTCACTACTGGCTTGATGCTAGATAAAATAACTTAGTTCTCTTGCTCCTAAACTGTAGGAATTACTTAATTATTTACTTATTTCTCTTTTCTCTTTGTTTACAATGTTAATAGTGTATAAACACCTTGGTTAGTGTAAATATAGAATTAAAGTAAAGTAAGGGCCTGATTACATGAGCCGGGCTGGCCCTGTTAGCCGGGTTGATTTCTTTTGTTTTGGTGTTCGCCAAAGCGTGAAAACAAAAGAAATCAGCCCGGCTAACCGGGCCAGCTCGGCTCATGTAATCAGGCCCTAAGTCTTTGTAAATGTTCCGATACACCAGTTAATTACACGTGACAGTGGCAAACTCGAAAGCTTACGCTCCTTTGGTCACTGTGCACATTTTACTTTAGATAATTCATATAATTTACTGTTCTTATATATTCTGACTTTTTCAATCCATAGCAATCTCTACTGTAACCTCTCGAAATAATGCGAATAAGAATATTAATGAATGAATGAATGAATGAGTTACCGCCCGAACCGAGCGATTGGCTCGCGCGAGAACGCTTTCCCTTCTACCTCCCCTACTAAGCAGAATATTTTCCCCCAAACTTCCTCTATAACTTGGAGATCAATAAACAAATCAGAATCCGTCGTTTACGGATACATTTGATGGCTTTCAAAGGTACTAGAGGGGCATCATTCCGTGCATTCATACTAAATGATCAAATTTGAAAATATGGCGTCCGCGCGGCCGAGCTTCAAAATTTTCAAGTCGTATTTTTCGTTCCTTTGCGATCGAGTTAGACCTTGTGGAACTCAGAATATAAAGTAACAATGCTATAGAATACTCTCCTTGAAAAATAAGGGATATCAAGGTCTTAAAGGTGACAGAATAAGCTCTCGAGTCAACGACAGTACGATTCTCTAAAGGACCATAGTTAATCGAGGGTTAACTATGAAAGGACCTAATTACAAACCGAACCTTCGGACTTCAAGCAGGGCTTAGCGACAATTTGATAATTCAATGGCCCGGTGAAAATCGAGTAACAATATGTTCAAAAAGTATACCTTAACAGAATTTTTTGTGTTAAATCGTAGTTTTTCAGAATTTTCAACAAAACGCTACGCAATTTTCTGGCCGTGAGGTCAAGTAAACAACGATCTAAACATTATGAATTTTGCCGCGTTGGCTTTGTACACGTAAGAAATTTGTACGTTTTGTGCTTATAACGGCAAGTCAAGAGCCGTTTAGAATAAAACTGTCGTCCCGAAATATTTCTTGGTCATTTTCCTCTTGCTTCCTATTGACAGATTTCATGAAAGACCATGAAACTTGAGATCTCTTCGCTCACGGACAAATTTGCATTTTCCTTCTGAAATATGACCCGCGTGCCTGTTTGCACACATACGAAAATATTAATATTCAGCGATTTTTATTTTTCATCTTCATTTTTGAGTAAAAACTTAATACGCACCTATCGCTTAACTTCCTTTCTTTGTTTTCCTTTTTTCTTTTTCGGACACAATAGTCATTTCCCTGGATATATGCATTCAAAAATAGACGTATTGACGCCATAAATGAAATATACATTGCAAGAGACAAAATATTATTCGGAGATTGGGCAAACTTTAATTAACGGATAAAAAACGTATAGTTTTAAACTCTTTTAAGATTATCTTGGCTTCTTTTTCACCCCACCACTATTCTTAGCAACAGGGGTTGCCATTTCGTTTGTTTGTTACTCGCAAAAAACTATCAAATGCACTAAAAAGCCTAAAATGGAAAAAAAAGTTTACAGGAATTGACCAATCAAGCGAGCGAGCGAGTGCCATTCTTCACATTCTATCTACAACACGTTCTTGCGCATGCGCGCAATTCACGAGTTAAAATGATCCTGAAAGATCAAGACACTTGTTATTGTAAGCGTTTTTTTTTTTTTTTTTTCTGTGAGCTCACTTCGGTGTTACACTTAAAGTTTTTTTTAAATATTTCTCGCGGATGATTTTACAATAAACAGCTAAAATTCGTGTCCAGACTTAAAAAAAAAAAAACGCTACTAAAAGTCCCATTATGAAATAAACCTTTTATTATCTATATTGGAGACAAAAAATATTGATTACTTAAAATAGGTATGTGGGGTGGTCTGCTCTCCTCATCTCAATCAATTGTAGGACAACATGAACAGATTAAATCTACTTTAATTGAAGGGGCTACGCCATATCGTTGAAATAAACTTGGTTCATTACAGAGATAAAGAAACAAGCAGGCAAACAAACAGAATTATGACTCATAAATTCTGAACCACGTAGGCAACATTGATTGTCATAGCAAGTTAGAAGAGGTAAGATTGTGCGTCACAGCCACTTCATTCAATGCTGTTCCGGCGTGTTATTGGTGCGTCTATGAAAGGCGAGACTGTGCCTTGTAAGAGCTTTGCTTATTGGGGGAGATCGTCTGCCTCAAGTTCCCCATTTTGAACATGTTGTGGTCTAAAGCGAATCTTCTCGCTTGAGTTGACTGTCGGGGACTTTCCTCCACGGGGGCACTTTGTGATTCGCAACATCGGGACGCGGACATTTCCAAGAACACACATCTTAGCATTCTGGTCACATCTGCAAAATTAGGAGTAAAAGAGAAGGAAAAGTGTGGGTCAGTGAAAGAGGGCAGTGTAAAGAAGACTGCTACTTTCTCTGATAGACAAACCGGGACATCAGGCCTTTGTCCAATTAACTGCATGACTCATAGACCGACAGAAACGAAGCAAACCACTCGAGTGAAATATTTTGTTTTCGACAGAGAGATGTACAAACCAGAGAAAAATACATATCTTAAAAGGAAATACACATGTTATGTGGACAGAGTTAGAAAGCTGCGACTCGCTTTTACCTGTATCCAGAGGGACAGCAAAGATTGTGGTCCGAGCAGCAAGTTGCATTCGTATAAGGACAGCAACCTTGGCGTCCATCGGAGCAGATGACGATCCCTGTATCAACAGTATTCTTTTCTACCTTAGTTTTCTGCAAGATACCTGCCCTAGTACACCCTGTTTCGGGAAGACACCTGAATCCTCTCGGACAGCAATGCCTAAGGTCGTCGCAGCAAATACCATATTTATAATCACAGCATACATACCACCTGAATAGTGTGCTCGTAAGACAACATGGATGACCATCCTGGCAATGCGATCCATCGGGGCAAGTTACCACTGAACTATTTACTAATGCAGTGTCCCGCTACAAAAGAAATGCACAAGTTGGTCGTTCACGGACAAATTTTACTGCTTATAACATACTCAACAAAACATACAGGCGACTCCCGCTATTTCGGACATCCCTAGGATGTAGATTTAGTGTCCGTAATAGCGATAGTTCGTAATAGTGGGGTACGAAAGAAAAAAAATGTTTTGTCTTCAAACAAATTAAATAATTTGTACCTACGCAAACATAAAGTTTCTAACGTGACCTCACGAACAAGAAAAAGATCCGGCCGCAAGAAGGAAATTGTCATGTTCACACCCAATTGAAGAATGGTTACTTTGTTTTCCTTTATTGAAATGTCGATGATAATTTATCAATTCTTTATTTCGCAAGAATATTTGGGAAAAAAATCAATCATGTAGGTACACAGATACTAGTTCTAACAATATTTGCAGCAAAGAAAAGACATATCGTACGATTAATGAATCTCTATGGTATAGACAAAAAATATCAAAAAAACAACTCAGAAATGTAAACATACTGAAGTCAATGTTAATGGCATCTTCAGGTCGGCCAGTGTTTTCCCTGTGAGTTCTTCAGCACAGGAGATAGTCACCACATAGCTGATGAGTAGTGCTAAAGGTGAAATAACAGACCGCTTCATCTGCTCAATGAAAAAAACAATTTTTTCACCATACAGCATCCAGATTTTATCCTTTTTAATCATGCGAAAAAAAAGTGCTAAATTACGCTTTAAGGAGCTGACTAGAAGAGATGGCTTCAGTTGCGGCCCCAAGAACAAACACATCAAATATCGGTTTCGCTCACCAAAACAAAAAAAACCTGATCACAAATGGATGGCAAGAAGTTATCCTACTATTTCAAAGAATTTGAATTAGCTTGATGCAGTGGCCTACTTGGCCTCTTTTTGAGCACTTAACTGTAATTATAGTAGTTTGGTTTGGTGTTCAGTGTGGTGAAGCTTAGTCAGGTGTAATTTATGTGGATCAACTTAGATGTTGTAGTCGCAGGAGTTAATTTAAGTTCAAAACTATCGATCATACTTCTTGCAGACATACAGGTCCTTTTATGTCGTAACTTATTCCCGTTTCAATAACAAGTGAAAGGTATAATTACTCTTAGTGGAAGGGATGGAATTATAACGAAAGAACTTACCTGCTCAGTTCCGTGCATCGTAGAAGAAAATCGTAGGTAAGCAAATCGCTCATTATTATGGAAGGTATTCCGTAGAAACCCGAACCTCTGAGCTGGCGAGAACACTCTCGACTACTCCTCACGATAAACTGACTCAGCGCTTGAGACTTATCATTAATTATCTTATCTTACTTATTAATACCAGCTCTGAGCTAGTAAGAACACTCTCGACTACTCGTGATAATAAAATGACTTGGTGCATGTGATTTTCATTCATTTCGAAACTTCACTCATTTGAAAACAAATTTTTCCAGCGCTCGTTCATCCCAGCAACGGGTAGACTAGCGAACAACAACTTAGTGTAAATATACGGACATGATTTAGCACAGTAGTTTCATCAGTTTCTAGCTTTTTAACCTGTACTATAGCAATTTCATACATTTTCTGTATTTATTATAAAATGTTATGTACTTCAGCCAATTGGCTGCAATATGATCTCTAAATAGAAATCTCTCTATTTATCTTCTAGAGTTTAAGGTTATGAAATTAATTGATTTCATTCTGTTTATTCACTCCTTATTGCTGATGTTTTTAACACATCTTTTTTCCATATTTACTAGAGTATTTTGATAGAAAAGATTTCAGAAAATTTTGTCTACTCGGAAAGAAAAACGCATTCTCAATGCTTCTAACAGACGTGTCCTGACAAGACGGCAGAAATTTTATTGAGTATGGTACGTATGACCGAAATTATTGGGAACTCTGAACTTTTCAAAGGACAAACGACAGATTCAAAGAGAACAGCATGCCAATATCAATAGTTTCATACCCAGTAAGAACTTAAAAATCAATCACAAAAAGTCACGAGTCCCGTCATTTTCTTGTGGAGTCTTCTATGACATATCTTTGACAGTCACAAGTTACCAACCTGATCACATGTTAAACATGAGAATTAAGGAGATGACTTTTTCATGTTACCAACAGTCTTTTGTTTTGTTTTTTGTTTGTTTGTTCTCAACTAAATTATCATTATCACTGTAAACAGGGTTCAGCTTATAGGCAATAATTTCTTGGTCTTTCTGACAAAGGTTGATTTCTTTCATTTTGTTACACATTAACTGATTTCTTTCAGTGCATTCTGATAATTTGGTTCTCCGGGTAAATAAGTAATTCTAGGCCTATCTCGCTTCCAAATATTACGCAATAACTTTGGCTGTAGTGATACCCGATAATTCTATCATTAACACCATAGTCAGGTTTTTTTTTTTTACATATTTTTCTTTTGGTTAATATCACAATCTTTTTTGTCACCTTACTGTACTGTTTTCCTTCGACTCACAAAATAATTTTCTCGGCTTTTGATTCACGCAGCGAACATTGAAGCATTCTTGGAAACAATTATGATGTTATTCCTCAGAGCTCCTACTAAACAATCGTCCGGGAATAATCCTCCCTCCAGAATCGACTTCGAAGTATTTAATTGACGCCTAATCATTATATAAGAGAAAAATCGAGTTTTCCAGATGGGATTTGGACCCACGACCCTCCGTGATCTAGTCGGATGCTCTAACCACTGAGCTACAGGAGACTCTATGGTGAGCAAGGGTCAATTGGTGGGTATTGACTGGAACCGCATCACGCGGCTACACAGCCAAACATCAGCTAGCGCATAGAAGCTCACTAACAGCATCACGCTGTCACATTAAAGCATCACATGCATTAAAGCATCACATGCAGCCAACCAGCCCCCAAAGTGAGCATGTAAAGATGAAATAAACAATTTTTAATATAAGAGAAAAATCGAGTTTCCAGATGGGATTTGGACCCACGACCCTCCGTGATCTAGTCGGATGCTCTAACCACTGAGCTACAGGAGACTCTGTGGTGAGCAAGGGTCAATTAGTGGGTATTAGCTCTTGTTAATGATCAATCGCTTTACGAACGCATGTTTTTGCATCAGTCAAGAAGATTGTACAAGATTTTCCCTCTAGGTCTTTAATATTTTGCATGGCATTTCCGATGAAGTTAGAAACTCTTGTTCTTATGTTTGCGCTTTGATTGCTTCGAACAGTAAAAAAAGTTACCGAAACTTCCACCTTTTATGAGTCAGGAATAAACAAAAGTTTAATATTTTTTTATCATAAGGATTTAAGGCTTCCAGATGGAGATGCTCATGATTGGGCTTGTTTCTTTCTGGTATCGTGGTCCAGGGAAGCGGCAGAAGGCCCGGTAAAAAAGGAAATACTAGTACTAGAAACTACCAGTACTACAGAGAGAGAGGACAAAATATGAACAAGGTAAGAATGAATAGGAATGAAAATCAACACGAGGGTGTGAACTCTCGAGGATTTCGGCAGCCAAGTTCTTTTCGTGTCTTCCGATTCATCAATGTGTCAGCAGTCTTCTTTCATTTTCAAGTGATATTACTGACACCGACTCTTTGACACTAATGAAATAAACTAAAAAAGAGACATTAGTCCGACTTCTCAAGCTGTCTATCCGTTTTTATATTCCCCACCCTTGTTTATAATTCCTTGGTTCTCTTCTATTTCTCTGAAACGCTGATTTTGGAAATAATTTAACATTTTCGACGCTTATGCTTATAATTGACATCTCTACTATTGTAATCTTTAGGGAAGCTCGATCCGATAGCCTTGCTTTCATTCACGCTAATATAGGCAACCGCTGCCCAACTAAACCAAGCACGAAAAACTGGAATAAGAGCTATTCGATTACAGGAATAAACAAACTTCCTTGAAGCTGAAACTCCAAGCTTCCTTAACCTATACCAAGCTCTCACGTCTTCTCTACTGAGTCTTCTCGTTATCAAAAAAAAAAATAAATAAATAACTTTTATCTATCTTTAATATTTCTTCATCATTCGCTGCCTCAACAAATCAGAAAACAGATAAAGCGCCCTAGCATTGGATTTTTATGAACTGTTTAAAATTTCAGATTCGAACAAACGGCAATGACAGTCGTTTGCCAAAACGTTCTCAAATAATTTCTCACACAGCCGGCACTTTCCCTTTGCAGGAAGTGACTGGAAACACTGACAGAGATACAGCTGTTTATCACGAGTTAAAGCCACCAATCACAGCACGTTATATTCGTTTACAACCTGTGGCGTGGCATCGCCATATATCCATGAGGATAGAGTTTTCTGGGTGTGAAGATGATGTCATTCACATGTAAATTAACCCTTTAAAACCGAACAACAATATGCATATTCTCCAAACTCTACTCTAGACATTTCCTACGGCGCTAACAAAAAACTCGTTTATCATTTAAAAGTTAATTAGTGATCATTTCCTTTTGTGACGTCATGTTCATATTTGATTCAAGGGAGATTTAGTAAGAAGTTAGATGTTATTCATTATTATAGGTTAGAATGTTAACGAAAAAATAGGTAATAACCGCTCCATTAGAAGTCCTTCACAGTTTTAAAGATCCACACCGAATTTCAAAATACTGGACAACAGCCTCATTTAGTTAAAAAGCATACCTTTTTTGAAAAACGTGTGTGCTTGACGTGTCTGCTTCTAAGGTAAGTCAAAAGTTGCACTTTACTTTGTAAACAGTCGCAGCTTCTAAAATTATTCTCTGACTAAAATTCATCATATTCTGCAATAAATGACCTCAAAGTTATCATTTTTATTTCGAAATTTTTACATCTATAGCATGCAAAAAAGCTCTCGGAATGCAAAACCGTGAAATCCGTGACTGGCAGATCACCTCTTCACCGTAGTGGGACGCAAATCATGCTGCCGCCCAGGGAAGACTCTTCTTCCAGGCAGCTGGTAACAAACAAAGAGTTTGGTCAGCAAGAACAAATGCTAGCAACCAGTGGCTCTAAATAAATTTAGGATTTAACGGCAACATGGGGACTCGTGTTGCGACACAAGGAAGAAAAACGTACAGCCAGTGGGTTACAAAGTACATGTGCAGTTCAGCGATGACGGGTCACATTTTCACTTTTACAAAGAACAAGGCCAGTTACAAAATAAAGTAAACCTTGACCTTTTTTTTTTTTTATCAGAGTTGTAGACTCCAGAGGACCTCATTAGTCCGCCTATTCGACCGTAAGGAAGTTCCTCTCTGCGTAAGTCTCCTTGTATCCTTGAGCAGAAGAACCAACGAAAAGGAAAAATTAAGATAAGCTGTTTGATCATACAATAGCCCAACGCATAAAAAAGAAATTAGACTACTATAATTTCGTCGTGTGCTTGAAAACCAGAGAAGAGTTCATTTGTTGCAAGAACTCAGAAAAACACTTTAGTAGCAAACCTCATCAGTCAATAGATAAATGTTTCACTTTAATACTTCTACAAGACATGACGTATCTAAAAACCCTACACATTTTAAGCCTGCTTTCTTTGTTACTTTTATTTTTTGATTTAAAACTAATCAGGAATTTCTAAGAAACACCGACCCAGACACTGTTGTTTCCCATTCCCCGAATCCTCCAATAAGGGCGCATTACAGTCGTTTCCGCCCAAGAGCCTGGTACGGTCACATATCCATGAGGGTTGAACTCCAGGGCCGTAGCTAGCATTTTGGCCTTTTTAAATTTTTTTCTTAAAGATTGACTTTTCTGAAGAAAAATGCCACGGAAAATCCTTAAAAGAGCATTTCTAACTAGATTTCAAAGTTTTCTGAGGGGCACGCCCCCAGACCCCTCTAACGGCTCGCACCTTCGGCGCTCGAAACTTGCCTCGTGTTGTCATGAAATCTGGCTACAGCCCTGAACTCTATGGCTGCAGATCAGGTATTGTCAAAGAAATTCACTCAGTAAAGCCTTTCTTTGAAGCCACCTTGCTAGACTTGCAATGCTTGAAAAGTTGATTTCACCGAACATATTTGACAGGATATTTTGAGAGGTGGGTCAAAAATGCAATTGACAAACAAAACAATGAAGCTTTTAAATTTATCCGTCCGTCAATTGGGTTGTATATGTTCTAATGATTGAATGCTGTTGGTACTCTCTTGTTGTATGTTATGTTATTATTGAATAATTATGCTCAGTAGCTAACAGACATGTTTTGCTACAATATACTGATAGGAATAATCATCCGCTTCAGACGAATTTTCACGAAAATTTCTAGGAATTTTGTAACTCCCGAAAACCACAAATGGGATTCCGTTGTAAGGTTTTATTTCAGATGCATATTTATTTATATATTAATTATTTATTTATTATTTATTTATTATTTATTTATTATTTATTTATTATTTATTTATTATTTATTTATTATTTATTTATTATTTATTTATTATTTATTTATTATTTATTTATTTATTTATTTATTTATTTATTTATTTATTCAAGGATTTCTTCCAAGTAATGGAGCAGAAACAATAGGACAAGAGTCCCCTACGAGGTTCAAACTCCAACAAACCCACCCATCCCATCCCAGGGGAGGACATCCATCACACAGTAATCTTGTGCGTGGGAAATTAACGTCTCCCACCCCAACCTTGCAGGAGACGAGACCTCCATTTATTCGTCCCTATCCGAGAAAACTAGAATATCTAACCATTTCTTGATGTTATAGAAAGGTAGCATATTCTTCTCAATTATTTTAAGACCTTGAGTGTTGGTCCGGCCGAGGCTCGAACCCTCGACCTCCCGCACAACAGTCCAGCGCTCTATCCATTGAGCTAACCGGGAGGCGGTTACTGAATTAGGCGGAATAGTGAATAAATGAGTATGACGACTTTACTCAGTTAAAGGAAAAGCGAGCCACGTTTAGGTGGCTTCAAACTACGTGTAAGCATTGCCGATGACTGTACTCTGAATGAATAAATTGCCACCTACAACTAAATGCACAATTGGAATCTGTCTAGTAAACTAAATTTTGAGCTGAAATTTTGACCGACAAGAAAACGTTTCTTTAGGTAAGTCAATAAATTATATTTTTTTAAAGAGAAAACCCTTTTTACTGATGAAAAAGCCCTTTTTTCAATACAGCAATTGATTTTCAGTGCAAACCGAGACTATTAATCCCAAAGTCTATGACCTCTACAAACTGAGGAATTATAATAAAAATTAACATGCGTCCATAATGAGGCAAACTTGGGTTTGGAGCGTTCAATCTTACACAAGAAGAACTTAATAACGGCAAGGCAGGACACGCGTTTCTTCGCCCGTGAGGAGACTTGAGACGAGTCGGGGAGAGTTTTTCTGGGGGTCTGGCACAAGTGCTAGAACTCCTGCTTGCCTCTCATCAAATCGTGCCTCATTTTTTCCTGCGGGCGAACCACTCGTGCTGAATCACAAATTACAAGGGTCTTCTCACGGGCTACTAAGAATCTTTTCGGCGACTTATTTAAGTAGAAATGTCTGAGAAACAGAGGGGGAATCTCGATTTGAGCGCTATGGGTACGCGATAGGGTTGCCACGCCAATACGAGCTGGCGATAATAGAGACTTGTATACTACTTTGAGAAGAAGTTTCTAGCTCTGAAGAACGCTGAAAGGTTATACTAGCATTTTTTGAAACTGTATTCCACTTCATTGGATTAAAATCCCACCGATCAGATCCATTGCTCTCTTTTAAAGGTTGTCGGGGAAAGGTCGTCACAAACGAAAAATACAAAATTACATAACTCTGAGCTCGTCGAAGGACTGATAAATACCAGATATTTTGCAGTCAGGCGTGATGTAGTATCTTGTTTTAATAAACATATTTCATAATTTACCACGATAATCCATGTAAATAATAATCGGGTACAAGTGCTCAGTAAATAAGATTTTGATTCCTTTTCCATTCTTAAAAGCAAAACGATGTCCTTAAAAATTCTGTTCTCTCGCAACAAAGAAAATTGGTTTATTTTTCGATAAATCAAGCGCAAAAAAAAAAAAACTGGCCTTAACTTCAGAAAATTCAGAGCGGAAATTCTTATATCTTATGAATTCCTTAATTAACTTAGTCTTGACAGGTATAAAACTTTGAATTCTGTACGACAAATATTTGCACGTTCGAACGAAATAAAATATTGCATAACAAGTATATAATTCCAGATTTGACTACAATAATTGAGACAAAGTATTTCAAACTTTTTCTCATATGTAATCAGTCGTTAAACGACCGGAAATTAACTGCATCATGTATATTCTTTGCTCCAAACCTACGCTTTAGAATGTCACGTCCTTTGGAAAGGAACCAAACCGTAGTAATTTCATACCCGCCCACCTCCAAATCTATGTACGTGAAAAAGTAAAAAAAAAAAAAAGAAAAAAAAAAAAAAACCGAAAGCCGCTCTACCGAGACGGCTAGATTTTCGGAATCTTGCGTCCACATATCTCCAAAATTTCGATGTGCTACTTTGGAAGGTTAATGAGCCAGCCAAATAAACAGAAGCCAACATTACGTCAGTTCAGTTTTGTAAGTAACAAACATTAGGTTTATGAAATCATAGTCTTGCGAAATTCGTGTTTCTTGTTTGTCTTGTTTTGTCAGTGTTTTTCACCGCAGTACAGTGCGCCATTTATTTATAACTGAAGGAAAACTGCTCAGAAAGATACAAACATTCCTGTTTCTTGTTTGTCATTACAGGGTGCCTTTATTTACAACTGAAGGCAAAATTCTCCTCAAGAAAGCACGTTTCTTGAAGCTTTGTAAAACTTTCGCTCGCTGAAAGGGCTAAGTGGAAACTGAATGATCCCACTCAGTTTAGTGGTGCATTAAAAGCACATGCGAAAAGAAAGGTAGACAGTTTTAATCGAACAACTGTAAAAGTAGGTTCGGAACACGTTTCCCAACAAAATATGACACTAGCACATCGAATCAAAGTTCGGCAGCAGGCACTTTAACAGCTGAATTAAAAAATAATTTTTCGCACCGAAGACACCGAACACATCCAGAATTCAAAGACTTCTTTGTGTAATTTATGTTGGAGCTGAAAATGGGAATTTCTTTTGATAGAACTTCTCACTCAGTCGTCTCAATTGCCAATTCTTTTAACGAGAAATTCTTCCAGGAATCCTCTTCGCTTCACCCTCGATTGTTTTTGTCAATCCTTGAGAGCAGCCGGTGACTTAAGGTTCTTTCTTAGACAAAGTAGAGAAACTGAAACTGGAAGTGCTGGAAAGTTCGTCTGATAATAGAGGTAATTATCCTACAGTGAGATTACCGTTTCCCCCAATCCTGTTTGTTAGCCGTGCTCTGTTTTCTCTTGTTGTTTTTATTTCATATTCCACAAACCGCTGCTCCGAATAAGCCAGCCTTCGGATCACGACAAACTAAACCTATTCTGGACCCTCAAATCAAATCAAAGCCTCCTTTACGATGACTGTACTACAAACTATTGCATCTTTAGCAGGATACAGACGTTTTACACAAGAATATGTATGCATAATACAATGATTGAAGTACATGGATATGGGCAAAAAGGCATGTAGTATGTCAAGAGTAGGCAGTAAATTAGAATAGTCCAATTTATAGTCCATAGTTTGCCGAAGCATGATTAAATTAAGGCAAATCAACCCATGCAGTTAAACTCAAGACCATGCAAATGCGCTAATGATTGATCGCACTTTTAGGTCTCAACCAGAAGTTAAGAGATCTTCAGCCATCTTGGAAATCTTGTAAAAGCATCTTGATCAAATTATCAGCATATAAACGTACTTCTCACACGTACTAAGGTTTCAATTACATATTTGAGGCTAAACTGCAATTACGTTGCCCTGAAAGCACAGAAAAAAAAAGAAACACATAACCAAAGTCCTTTTTGCCAGTTCTTTAGTATATTCGTATGATTTTGTACTTGTGATCGCTTGTAAAACCGTAGACCACTCTGTCTTTCTTTAAAATTCAATATGAGAAAGTAGACGAAGGGACTCGTCATTTTGGGGGCAAGATAAAAATAGCATAAACAGCATTGCCTCTCTATGCTTGAAGCCGACGCTTATTTCCGGAGATTCTAAGCTTAAAAGAGAACAACTTGGTATAATGTAATTAATTTTAATTTAACCTTAATCTTTGTCGGTTTTGCAAGTTTCGTCTCTTTTTTCATTAAGTGACCGCATCTTTTACAATTTATTCGATTTAATTTGAATTATTTCCAAAATAGCTACTATATTTACGCAAAGCACGCGCGAGGCGGCTTGTTGACAATTGATCAGTGCGCCGCGGAAACAGTTTATTTAGTAAGTATAAATAAAATGAAATTCAATAACCCGTAATTATTTCAATGAATATTTCAATGAATGTGGACGTGTATTTATTTCTTTTGTTTACCTTGTTCGGTGGGAATGTTAAGGGAGGTCTGTTCTGCTGCCCTATGGCGGTGTTTCGGAAACCCGCAATTCAGCATAATTAGACAGTCATGCAGATAATTAAGTTACATGCTTTACATTTGTCGCAGTTTTTTATCAGCTGTTTTAAGGAAAGCACGTCCGATTTCGGTTTTCTCATAAATTCGCTTCTCCTACTTAGTATCTAATTATACAGTTAATGCTTCTCTCTGACGGCAATCAACTTCGATAATGCTAGGGCATGATAAAGTGAAAAACAGCGGGAAACAAAATCCGTTGGCTTTGTCAGCCCGGCCAAAACCGCCTGCTTACAGCAATGAAAGGCGTCACTATAACTGTTTTTCGCTCTCCCTCTCTCTCTATTTGTTTAGAGGAATTTTTTTGCGGTTACAATAGTGAGCCTGGGAGAAAATATCAAATTTAGTGTGAAGTACCTATAATTGCCATAGACGACAAACGAGAAATTTCCTAATCAATCGTTATGTGGCTATTTTGCCCAGTGTTTTAACTTACAAAAATTAACCCAAGTCAAACGAAACCTCCTTATGCTTTTGTATGCACGTATTTTAGGTGATAAACGCTAACTTCAAGATTTTCCGACATCCAAATTGATTTAGAGCGATCTAAAACCGCAGGTTAATTATTCAAAGGAGCACTACCTATTTGCAATATTGGAAACACGCATTCAGCCTCTCAAAGTTTCGCTTCGTACTATGATTGTAACACTACACGGTCAGGTCATTTCCAGTTTTCATTTCTATGGTGCGTCGGAAGAGTTCACTCTTGTCACGATCCCTGTCACATTGAGGCAATAAACATTGATCACTCTGAAGCTAAGAAAAATGGACATTTCTCAGCAGTTTTTGATTACTTATGGGCGTTTCTCAAGGTTTGGAGAAAGACTTGATCCTATTTTATTATTGTGGAAAAATCATGGAATCTCTAGATTTGACTTACTGATAATTGTCAGTTAAGATTATTTAAAATGGTGGTTTTCGGGTATGTTAACTATTTCAGAACTTTTTTTTGTTCACACGCTCGCGAATTCGAAAACATAAAATTCACGTGATGGAGGATGGGCTTCCCGATCAGTGTCTAACCAATTCTCCACCATTCGAAAAGCGAGTGGAACACTTTGCCATCTTTCTCGCTCCACACAGGGGCTTCTTTCGACATTGCGACGTAAGCAGTCATCAGAACGCCTTTCATGTGGTCCCTATACCCTTGCCCATGCTTACCAAAGAGTTTGATTGCCGGAGTATCCGACCACATGCATGAATTGGAAAAATTAGAGTTTCGAATCCCTTTATCTTAGCCTCGTAAAAACGTTAATCATCTTTTGACAGATTTGTTAAAAAGGAGTATGGCCCGGTAATGAGAAAAACACTTACTACAGCTTGAGATGAAGGCTAAACCATTTCACCGCATCAAATTGTTTTCAAAGGTCATGCAAGCTTTGACTAGTATAACGGAATATCCCGACACATAATCATGATATTAACGTTCTCTGTAGACTTGGTAGCTTATCTTTACTTTTTGTGCAAATTCTTACTGCTCTCTTAAGTAAGGATCCCCGTGAGTTTTGGGAACTCGCAAAAAAATAATCTCCCAGTCGTGCGAGTTTTTACTCGTCTGGACAAACGGAAAATGTTTTGCAAACTAGACACTCAAGACAATATCTTTTCGATAAACACGAAGGAGTTCGTCTTTACTGACACTTTGGTGTTGAGGATCAGATGGAGTGTTATTTTCATTATTTTTTTATAACCAAAACTGAGTTAACTCAGACTTAGTTCGAACTATACACCGAATGCAAATATGGCGTCCAATTAGAATTGCCATTGTTCTGGACTCACTAGCCTCGTCTTCATGTGGAAACACAAAAGGATTATTACATGTGTGAGAGGCTTATGTACCTAAATTGTTACCACCTACGTCAGTCGATCACCGGGCCTAACGGCCCAAGGAAGGACACAGATTCGATTTATAACTTTAATCAACAGTCACAGGTTTTACAAGATCTTCGCGCGACCACGGTCAAAGGCCAACTTAACTCACATGGCTTTGATTGACAACTAATTGGGTGTGTATTTTCCGGCTAATGTGTGCCCCAGTCCCCGACGAAATAACCTGCCGGTAATTTAGCGAGTGAGGTACATCTCTATTATGTTATCAGTATGGGAGGAGTGACGAACTAGTTTTTACATTTCTTTTTTCTGAGTAAAGTTTAGTGTTCTCTACAGTATCCTATCAGTACAATTCCGTGCGCAGCGTGTTTTCAAAACGGTTCAACGATTCTACAAGAAAATATTGTTAGACAGTTCAGCGTGTTTAGACTCATCTGGCCAGTCCTCGTCTGCACGACCCCATGACGCAAAGTCATCTATAATCATTATCAGCAATAAGTACGACTTATGAAGCTTCAGAAAAAAGACAATATGATCACGAAAGACAGTGCAACTGATATTTTCTAGAAGGAACTAACGAAAAATATTTTTTTGGAAATGAAAACCTTGGGATGCCAAAGAATAGCAAACTTAAATAAACTTTAAACGGAATATCAAATAAACAAGTTTTTTCTTTAGTCTATATTTACATTGTTTACATCGGCTAACATTCTCTAGTATCCAAGTACTCTAACTGCTATAAGTGCAGTTTTATATTTCTACTTTAATCTAAGGCGAACTGCGATAAGGCAGGGGCTAATTAGCCCCAATAAAACCAAATGCTATTCCGCATAAGCCGTTTGCATCCAATATTACTTCAGGGAACTCTTGAATATTGAGACAAGAGAATCTTCTTGTAACTCAGACTATTTGACGTAACATAAGTACCGTTTTATAAACGTTAAGAGTACGGCTTCCTTGCAAAGGACGTACGTATCTTCTATGAGAAAGAGAAAACCTTCATTCCCGCTCGCCGTAACCTAAGCATATGGTTATGTACTGTGACTTGTGAGAAACTCTTGAAAAGACGAATTTCTCTTTTAAAATAAGTCCGGCTAATTGAACTATACTAGGATAACACTGGGTATGTTTATATACGATACATTTCACTTCATATTTCTGGCAGTTCGCCAACTTGCTCTTAACATGACTGACAAAAGGAGACTGGCTGCCCCGCGCCATTTTGGAGCAGTGTCTGAGAAGCTTCGAGTGGCTCTCTAGAGTAACACTCTAAAACAATGTAAAAGTTCTTGTTATTTACAGAGACATTAAGACTATTAACTTTTAACGCAGCCGCCAACACCTTTAAGTTGTTTTCGTCTGGGTGACAAATAGCTATACTCTTCTGTGTCGAGAACACTCAAACCCTTTCGCAAGGGAAGACATACTGTAACTTCAATATATAGGTGTGCCTGCGTCTTACATGCCAAACTTGCTCGTGGTATTTGCGTAGCTTAGAAGAAAACGTCGCAAATTGCGCACGTTTTTAATGGTTGAGTGACATTTTTCCGCCTTAAGGCAGAATTACGCGCTAAAATATCCTTGTTTCTGACAATTAATACCTAATCACAAATATTTGTCCTTTTTATCGTAAACAACTCAATATAAATCGTCACAGAGTTAAAAACAAATCTAACGGCTATTCTAAGATACATAAATTACATTCCTTGCGGGCCTACAAACCACATACTTACGCATCTTGCATGCTTAGGCATCTTACACCGTAAAATTGCGAACTAATGATGACTTCAACACAGCGGATATATACCTGTGCTGTGCCCTACCGAAAAGGTTTTTACAGCATTATTTTGTTTCGGAATGAATTTTCTATCTGGCTAGCTTAGTTTTACCCTTTCTTTTGATTTATACTTTACTTATACTACTAAAAAAAATTAAACTCTTTTTACTTTGTACAGTAGAAAATTTTTGTGTGACTATACCAGACACTTGTTAAAACTTACTTTGCGTGATCAATATGGAGGGCTTCATCAATGATATTCGCTTGACCGTGCGAAATATTTTGACAGAAAGAAAATACATTCTGACTGCTTTTTTTTTCTCAACTAGTGAAGCATTTTATGCAAGTACAACTGACACTTAATTGTAAAAAGGAAACTCTCAAGTCGATCCTTTTAGTTTAGACTGTCAATAAATATATAAGGCATCCCAAAGATCTATCTTGTCCACCTACTCAATCTCTTATTTTACCATGAGAGCTTTTACATCGTATATCATATTTACTGCTATTTTAAGAGCCATTAGCGTTTAATTATTACCATTCTGGCTTGGTTTTCGTCGCCATTTATCTATCGGTATCAACTGGCAAGGTTTGGCCATCTTCGCTGTAAACCACGTTTCATTGCAACTTCTTCCACTCAGCGTGGTGTAAGTGATGTTAGATTTACCTCCATCTCTTGGCGTCTTTTGCGGGGTGGACAACGCGCCAATTCTGTGAAATTTTTGTTTGATTTCCTGTTTAGCAAGGCAAAGAGATTGTTGTTAATGTCAGAGAATATTTCTGGGTGTTAATAACTAATAGCACAAGCTAACTTAAAGTGTACACGCTGAGAATTATTTCAAACTTCGATGGGACACAAGAGCCATCAATCTTGGACCGTCTGAGAGAAACGTAAAGAATCAGAGAAGCGAGACGTCGTTAAAGATAACTGCTCCACCTGTCATACAGGTACCAAATTTGGTCTAGACTTCTAAGGGTCTAAATCTTCTTTTTTCTTAAATAGACCGAAAGAAGAAGGTGGGCGATACGCTCGACCGAAGACGCTGAAGAGAATCTAAATTAGTAAGTTCGCAAATGGCCTGCCCAAAAGAAATTGCTTTTAAATATACAAAGCAGAATTGCCGAGCTAAGAATAACATACTGAGGAGATAATTTATCAACACGTCAAAAATGTTCACGGAAGCATGCAAAGAATTTCTTTTTGCGCTCTTAAAAGCCAACTTTAAAAATAAAACATTGCCAAGGAAAAATAAAGGATATTGTGCTTGAACCAGTTATTGAGATAATGTCAATAAACCTGTATATCAGCCCATATATTTTCCCTGAGCGATCCGGTCCGGCGGTTTTCACTTGTAAATCATGACATAGCAGAGGAATAGTTGTGAGCGTGTCATCCTCGCGTGTGCGCGCGCGCAGCGTGTTCAAGAAGCGCTCGTTCGCCCTAACTGATCAAAATTCATAAATTTACATAAAAAGGCAGTACCTACCTCGAAAACATCTGCCACGCATTTTGTTTTCCTTCGTTCTTTATTTTGTTTCACGAACGCCTCAGTAAATTCACTCTTCCATGAGTATTCATTCCACGAGGAGGAAGAAATGGCCACGAGATTCCTGAATTGATCAGGATGTCGGCGCATTCTGCTGGTAATTCTATTGATCATGGCACCAGAATAGCTGTAATCAGCCACGATAAAGAGTCTTGTTGCTGAGCAGTTTTTCACGTCTTCTAGAAGTTGTTTTGGTGTGTAAAGCTCGGAATCATCGGTGATGCCGTCCCCGTTGTCCTGGAACAGAAGAGCGCCATCGCTAGTCGACGGCCCAGTGAGATAAAGTGTGATTGAATCTGCACAGTTACGAGCTCGACAAAGCTTCTTGATGTACTCTTTGACTCCCGTTGGACTGCTTGCGAAAAAAGAGTTGTCTCTTTGTCCATCAAAAACTAAAAATAGAAAATGCTACATGAGAAACATTGAAGACAAGCTAAAAGTGTTTCGTTTCTTAGAGAATCGACGAGTTACCTAGAAGAAAAAGCATTAACGATAAGATTTTTTAAGTCGTGTCTTGCAACTTCAGTAATGAACTACTGGGAAGAACAGGTTATAAAGGTTCGTTTTGAGTGATAATTTAATTCAACGGCTTTGATATGACGAATTAGATTATGTTTATAATGAAAAAAATACATGCTAAATTTTCCGAACCGGCTACATATTTCACTGAGCACCCCCAGCAAGCAGAGCATAAAACAAGACATAAAATATTATAAAGATAGTAATCCTTTGATTAAGCAATTGTGTGAAATGGTAAAAAATGCAAAATCACTCAAGATATGAACAAATTATGCAGCTCACTAAACCGACTGAACATAATAGATTTAGTCAGGGCTGTAATCAAAACAGCAGTTAAGAGTCTGCACGCTGTGCATTTCTCTCACAAGTTTTGCTTAAGATTCCTTCATTGCAAAATCGGAGAGCAAAAACTTCATTAAACATCTTCAGTTATGTCTTGAAATAGCATTTTAGAAGGGACAAACCGCGAAGAGACAAGAATGAAAAGACAGGACAAAGATGTCTAGGGATGAAAACATATTGAAGAGGACGGTTAATAAGAAACTTGAATCGTTTATGTGTAATTTTGCGAAGTGCAAAAGCATGACTTAACTCCCTTCCACGCTGTAAGTCTAAATATTTGCTCAATATTCCATCTGTTTTACATTTCTTCGTAGATTAGAGAGCGATAAATTTGTGTTACATTGAGAGATTACTCTTGAGCTAATAATTGTATCTTTTCTTATTGCCTATTTGCTGGATAATGCATTAAAATCGTAAGGAAATTTCACATGCTAGTCACTTATAACATTAGTGAAGCATAAGAGAAGTAAAACTTTGCTCGTGCTCGCTTCTGGCTTTTAAGGGATATTTACTTGATTTCTCAATTTACTCCTTCATTGAATGTCGGTGCAATTTTTTCGACCTGAGCGTGTAAATGGGTCAGAATTCTGATCAACTGCAATGACGAAGAGCTTCCGCTAAATACGTGAGGTTGCGATAGACTTCGACTACGTGAAATACTAATTAACACGTAATCATCTCGGCGAATCGTTCTTCATTTTATGTGTGACAAGACCTCTCCGAAATTAAAAAATTGTATTGGACGTGAGCGCAGGATTAATTTCGCGGTGTTTTAAGTTACGTGTTTATTTTCGGGGTCAATCGATGGTGAAATTGAATAACACGCGTTCTGTTGGCTCAAGGCAAACAATTACAATTCTAAAAATTCTACACGCAAAAACGAAAGAATGCGACGCTTGAAATTTCCCATATTCGGTGTGTTCACGTGACGTTATTCGCAGCTGTATGTAGTCCGACCCGAGGAATTACAACCCAGAAAATTCTAAATGCGCTTACGGATCTCTTAGGGTTTCAGCGTTTCACTCCAAATCGAAAACCTCTTTAACAGATGCATCTCAGTGCGGCTTCGATTGTATGTCGGCAAAGTGCAAAGGAAATTCTTATTGTTAGCATGCGCAACATGATTTTACTTTTGCATCAAAAGATTTCACCTCTGCGAAGCGCATCGTACGATATTTTAATTTATATTTTTCATTAGAACATCGTATTTTTCATGAGCACGTAATTCCACTTTATTGTTATCGAGGCTTTATTAAAAATGCCACCCATTGGTTTGTGTTTTGTTCTGTAGCTTCGTTTACAACGACGAAAATTAAACTTTGACTGTCTTTGTCGCTGTCATCTAAGCTGTGATTACTGTCAAGTTCTTCATTTCCCAGTAGCTACAATGTCAGTTCCAAGACTTCGTTGCCGCTGTTCCCTTCTCAATATAATCGATGTCTGGAGTTGAAAAACTGATTCTTAAGAAAGATTGATCAATTCACACAAAGCGAACAGTTTAAGGCTTAATGAATTGATTGTAAAGACGTGTGAAGTTATTTAGTTTCGCAATTTTCCGCCGGTACGACAGAAACATTCTACACACTTGCAGAGAAACTAAAACTTAAGAGTAAAACTCAATGGTGAGAACCGCGGTAAAGATAAAAAAAGCAACAGCACCTCTTAAGTGAGTTTTTAATCAATTAAAAGCGTCTTAAATGAAGCATCTTCTTATTCTAATAAACCAAATTGTTTTTGTCAGTCTCACTGCAGTGAAGAAACCGCTCGTTGAGTTACGAATATTGTTTCGTGAAAGGTATCGGTTTCAAAATTAATTACTCTGCGACATCGGCCATTTACAATTTATCACATTAAAGGTTTAAACCGAACCGCTTACAGCAGCAACCCGCTGGGCTGAAAACACAGTTGGCAAAATAAATCCCCTGCACTTAGACGGTCGAAGAGAAAGTTTTTCTCCGCAAACAAAGATGGAATCTCCATTAGCGAATCTTTGGCTAGCTGATCAAATAGCTGTCCCACAAGGATTACAAGGTTGGATAACACATAGATCGCGCGTAATTCCACCAAATCGCAAAGACTGGAAATTTTCCTGCAGAAATCGCAAATCTCATTAAGAATATCCTTAGAGAATGATCTTCAGTAATAAAGCGATTCAAGCTACATTCATGGAATAGTTTTAATAAATCATTTTGCCGACTGCCAAATGAATTAATGCCTTCCCGATTTCGATCGAAGAGCAATACCGCCGCTATAATCTGTTGACGCAAAATAAACTTTCTTTACGAAATACAAACATATCTCCTATACTCACGTTCCTCCTTCTGACCCTGGCCAAAGAAAGTGACGATTTTTTCTTTCTTGTAATGCACTTCTAAGTGCAGTAGTTTCCACATTTGATGAAGATTTCGGCGATATCGTGGATGGTTTGCGTCCGGATTCCAGCCACCAGACACCAACACAGCATGGTCACAAGTGGTATAAGAGCATGAATCTTGAGATTTGGGACGCTTTCCTAACGAACAACCCTGCACAGAATTGACATTACAAGGCAGTGAAAGTTCGTCCTGTACATCACGTTTTCCACAGCTTGCAAATTGGCGCGTAGTTAGACTTTCATGGCAATGGAGAAGCTGTTTACGTTTTCCGTCGTTCACAGAATGTACGAGCGGTATGAAATTTATTTCACACTTAACTTGTCTGTGAGCAATACGGTTTTTACAGTGTACTTTTTCTGCTCTCCTGATGCATTCTTTCCGTCCTAAAAATAAAAAAAAGGCAGACATGAAAAGTTATAGCATTTACGATACGAAAAAAATAATATGACGATGAACAGGGCCAGTATATGAACGCGGTATTGGACGTTACGTCCATCATAACGCCCCACTTTAGAATGACCTTGTTTTGACTGATATGATAAATTTTCCATACAAAACAAACTTACGCGGCGTTACAATATTACATCCGTTGGTCATAGGTCGTATTCTTGTTTCATAAGCGGCAATAATAGCGCAACAACAATCTTAAGATTCTTCATTTAAATATTTTAAGTAAGGCCCGCAACGGACACGATACGTAAACAGAAAACGTCAGTTTGAGGAAACTTATGTCGATACACGCGCTAAGTCACGCATAAACACCCTCTAACTCACCAGTATTAACAGGAACACCATTCATGTTGCGACAAACAGTCTGATTCACATCAAAGTCCACCAGAAAAATGAACACAACATGGCCGAAGTTTGTGTCGGGATACGGATCCAGCACAAAGACCGCGTCGTAGGAGTCATTCCGGTGGGAACGTGCAGTCAGGCGCCGCTGTCTTCTGTCTGGTAGCACTACTCTGAGGATGGACTTTTTCTGGCCTTCCGCGGTAAACAGTCTCATTTTGCGCGTATCCATACCGACAATGATGGAGTCGTCGCACTGAGATCCCCTCGAACGGCCCCAACATGGTCTGGTCTGGAGCTTATTTAGCGTTTCTCGGATCCGTATGTCCCAAGCTAAGGACGAGTCCGTTGCCCCATGCACAAAGTTATTGTGAAGTGGCCCGAAGCCATACATGCAAACTACACACAAGATTTTTACCACGAGAGATGCCATTCCAACGGGTCTTTTAACCAAGTTCCGCTCGCTTCCAAAGATAACACTGTTTTGATAAAAGCGGTCAATCTGTCAGTTTTTCTTTATACTCAGTAATAACAATAAACAATTCCGAGTTCCTACTGTGCCCTTGACGAAAGCGCCTCTTTCTCCTATGTCCCCGGACACTTTGCCGACTGATGACTGGTCTTCACTGAGTGTCCACCAACGCGCCCGCTGCACTTAAAAATCTTCCCTTTTTTAAAATTAAATAACACAATTTTTGATTGGTTCGCGGCTACTTCTATCGCAGTGTTAATTATTTTGGCAATACGCGGTCAACTTGGGTCGGTGCAATTGCTAATCGTTTTTCTCTTTTCAGAGATCTCAACAAACTAGCCTCAAATAATGAGGTTACTGTAGAATTAAGCGACACGCATATATTTCGTAACAAGAGAAAGAAAGCCGACAACAGATTTTACGATGACTTGTTATTCCCTGGTCGTGATTGCGCGGGGTTCAAGAGGAATAGGAATTGAAAAGTTTCCCGCTTGCTCAGTCAGCAATAGATGCTAACTTTGCCCCGGAAATTCAGCCTTTGGCCACATCACGCCCACTGTGAAAAAAATTTGCCAATAAATGGTGTTGAAAAGGCACACAGTTAGCGGTGTGCGTGAAGCGTGTGTGAAATCGGTAATTTAGTGAAGAATTTTCCGCAAAGGAAGATAAAAAATTCCCTCTAAAAGGTCATCAAAGAACTATTTTCAGTCTGGAGTGTTTATGTTGGGAAAATAATCGTTAGCACTTCTCCCGCAAAGTTTTCTTTGGGAAGGCGTGATGCTGCGACATTGTTATTGTTCGGTGAAATAGCGGCATTTTTGCAACTTTCACTTAAAGGGACCTGAAAGCGCCCGCTAGAAAAATGATCTAGCTAATTGAACTTGTGATACTCCTGGCTGTTAATAATATTACATTCTTAAGTTGCCGAAAGTGTAAACAATGGATTCTAAAGTAGCGATATTTATTTAACAGATGACGATTACAGAGCGGGGCACTCTTTTATCAGCCATGGAATATTTGCGCGCAAGTAATACTTCAAATTCACGCACGTTTTACGTCTAAAGTGAACCCTTGACGTCCATTTTTAAAATCATTAATTTTGATTAATCAACTCTACTTCCTGACATTGTTTTACTTGGTAATTAATGCACAACGATTTTATTAGACTTTTCATACTGTATCGGAGTTATCTTAAGTGCGGAAAACCGCACAGTTAAACAAGTAGGTAGTGAGATTCTTAGATAATTTATTTTCGGACGTGATGATGAATTACTTGTAACCTTTATGACGTCAGATGGATCGCTAAATTCATTTGTGTAAGTAAAATTATTTCGGCTAAGTTGGAATATGTTCCGCTCTTCTTGGCCAGTTTTAGACGGATGATGAAATACCCGATAAAGATTTAGGGGGGAGGGGGGCCGTCGCAGAAAGGAAGACCCTTGCAAAGGGCTGTCTCCTCCATAACCGTGCTAAATTGAAAGGAGGGTGTGATTATTTTTTTCTAACGGCATCGTAAGTGGGTTGAATCCGATCGGCTGTATCACCTGGATATGGAAGCGTGCTTACCAAACTCCTAGGCGCAGAAATCTTAGACAAATTCTGTTGAAAGATTGCCAACCGGTCTCTGATAGCGTCTAAAACTGTTAAGGGACTTTCTTCGGTAATTCATAAACCGATTAGCTAGCTTGTTACACTTAGCCGAGGGTTTCGGAAAGATAACGAGATAACGGGAAACTGAGACGCCTAAGGAGCTGTGAAGTCTGTGCAGGAAAAAAATATCCAGTGACAGCGACCTTCACAACACGTGGTTACTGACAATACATTATGTTTAAGTTTTTATATGGTACAATAAGCATTTTAATTCTGAGGTATTGCAGGTCGGGAAAAGATATCTTTTCATATCAAAATTTAAACGCAGTAGAGACATAACTTCGCTAAAAAGCAAAAAAAAATTAAATATAATCAAATTTACGTCGTAAGTAATTTTCTGCCGCTCTGAACACAAGACAAAAGAGTTCCTCTTTTTGCTGCGCTACCAACACCAAACAGCCTTAGCGACAATTTTTTTCTCAGTAATTCATCCTAAGTCAAAGGTGCTCGTGAGAAATAGTTCTTAACAGATTGCTATGAGCTGAAATATTTCGCTAAAGTTGCAAGTAAGGCTGTCACGTCCCAGAGCCTTTGTCTAAAATTAAACTAAAATAGTCGCACCTATCAAACGAAATTCTTTCAAAGGCAATTCCATAAGTCATCACATAAGCTCATTAGCTAAGAGGTCCTTAATAGAGAAAAATAGTCTAATTTACTCAACAAAACCCTGGGCGGTCTTCGATTGTTTTTTTTTTTTTTTCCACGGAATAACTGACCGTAGTTCCGCTTTGTCTTGCGCGAGCGGTACATAACTCAAACGTAGTTTTTAATTCGATTTTTTAGTGAACCTCATTGTATTAAGAAAAAAAAAAATCGAAGCCGACTGATAAGGATTCCTTCACACGTTCAAGCGAGAACTCCGGAATCGAAAATGGGCACACTTTTAAATGTTTAATTTGAAGTCTGACAAACTAGCAGTTGAATTATTGTCAAGGTGACCATAATGCATAAATCTTGGTACATAGTGTTAATATTCTCCTCTCTGAGTTCACTGATCAGACAAATAACCACTGTACCAGCGACTTTTACAGGTTTTTCCGCATAAAAATGAGATGCACAAAGAAAATACTTTGATACGGAACATGGCTGTATAAATCTAACGAAGGGCTAACGCTCGAAACACTCAGCTTTAGAATCTTTTTATCGTGGCCAATTTAAATTATCAACTTAGTTGCTGAAACCAACAAGTCTCTTTTGAGACAACTCAAGAGCACATGCGTTAAGAAACTAGCTTCCACGTATGTTAACTGTTAAGTTTTTTCGACTTGGACTTACTTGCCTTTTTTTTATTCTATGGAAAAATATCTTGATTAAACTACACCAGGGAAGTTGGCTGGGATCGAAAACAAAAATACCCGGAGAATTTGTCCGTAAAGCTTGCTTGATATTGCAAATCGATCGCGACAGAGGTTAATCTTTTTTACAACCACGTTGCGCCTTGCATATCTTGGAATATTTACCTTAAACTTTTCCAGGTTGCCATATCGTCTTTAGTCGTCTCCGTCCCAAGCCGTTGTAGCAACTTTTTGTTTTATCATCGCCCTTTAACTACTTTTTCTTGACTGACATATCTGTTTATATTGTAGTCTCTTTTACGTCTGAGTAATTTTGGCGTCTTAAAAATGACGCAAAATGTGCAACATCAACTCTTATTTCATAGGTGATGAAATTGTAATTGTCGTAATTTGCCAATTCATCAGTCGCTTTTTCCAAACCACCAGTTAATAATCACTTTATAACCTAAAAAAAAAGCGAAGATGACTTCGTATTTTATTTCGGCCTTGGGGAAATCGGCAAACAATTTCTTTTAATTCAATTACTGGAAAATGAGGTTTGCTTTTAGAAATTGCAAAATATAGCTATAAAATTGCCTGGTCATGGCGAGCTCAATATCTAATATATCTAATATTATATTTGGAGCATTAGTACTTGAATTCAAAAGCCCCAATTTAACAAAACCACAACGACCGGAAGAAGTTTTCCATTGGAGCACGTTGTGGATGTTCGTCACAACTGACATAGTTGTAAGCATTTTCCTCCATGAAATAAATTTGCAGATGCATACAAATACAAGAAAACTGACTCCGACAATATCGTTAACCTGATTGGGTCACGTTCAGTCTGTAATTTTAGCAGACACTCGCAGTTTGAGGAACAAGTTCGGTTATCGGTACAATACAGTTTTATTGAAGATTCAGTCTTGTTCCAAAGATTTGAGTCGTGTAGTTCTTAACATCGGAAAGAATGCTGGTGTTAAATCTCCCTTGCGTGATGGGAATCGTAAGATTTTTTTTTTATCATTTTTCATTTCTTATCCAAATAAAAATTCTTGTGTTTAAGGCTTTTTTTTTTTTTTTTTTTTTTTCATAATGCATCCTCGTGGAATGATATTACAGCATATTAGCTCTGCAAGACGGGAGATAATACAGATTTGAAGAATTAATGACTAAGTTGACTCAGGCTGGATGTTCTTTTGCATCGAAAATTCTGCTTAGAATTAATGAACATCTCACGCTTACTTGCCTGCGATGAAGGAAAAAAAAAAAAGAGAGCAAATTGCAGGATAAGGCCATCAATGGATTTTTCATCGCGGCACTCTTTGACTTTATAGCACAGGAAATTTTTAGCCCAAAGTCTTCATGAACAGGGAAAAAAAAACGGAAACAGTTACTGGATGAAACTCTCCCGATAAAAAACGAGCTACTTTCAACTTATTTTCGAAGATATTGGTGACCGATTCGCTTTATGTAATGAAAGCAAAAGCGTTTAAAATTCGTCGTTAAGGTGATGGAGTCAAACGTCTTGTCCGAGTTAGTTTAATATGAGGTTCCGAGAGTGTTTTAATTCCATAACTTGATTCATTTCAAATTTTTGTCTAGATGGTTTAAAAAAAAAATTGCTGAAACTGAGAGTTTAGGGTCTGATATTCATAAGAGTCAAGAGACACTGAGAAATTTGGCTTTTATAGGCGAGGTTGTGTCCTCAGAAACTAGTTAAATTTCGAAGAGAAAAAGGACTGGTACGTTAAGTAAGTCGCGCAACCAAATAACGATATTCACTCTCATGAAAACCTATTGATGTGTATCAATATTCAAAGAATAACTATTAAAAGTTACCGTTCTCTTATCATGGGTGCGTGTAAAAGAAGGATAAAAAATACTTACAGTGAATTCCTTAAGAGTGAACAAGAACACTGATGTGCAGTTTATCAGAAGACAGCGAAACTGATTGAGATGTTTGAAACGCCGGATATATAAGCGTTCAGTGTAACAGTGGCCAGGCTTGTTGAAAATTGAGAAGATAGCCAATTAGTGCTAGCTCTTGAACTGTCGATATCCCACGCAGATTAGCTGGATCAATTGTTGTTGAATGGTTCGCTTTTAGCCTTAAAATGATCCGCCCTGGATTAGCGCGTCTACCATCAAGTCGCCAACATCATCGAATCTCCGTCAGAATCTAGAGCACAAGATATTTGACGTCGGGTCACTTTTTAGTCTGGAGACTTCACGTCTGAGAAACAGAACCCCTCAGTTACTATAACAGCATTGCACCTAGGTAGCAAGTACGTATGCTCGCTGCCCCTGGAAGCAGTTTTTGTTATTGAAGACGAATAAATACTTGCATAACCTTCTAAGAAATGCTATGCGTGCAGTTTTGCTGAGATTCGTCACGACTCTTTTTTCATCTATTGTTGAGAAATATTTGTATGATATCGCTGTAATAGCCCCTCGAACTTTCTTTAAAGATGTAGGTTTTGATAATGATACTAAATTTTCGGACCCACGGAGGGATTGAGGAAACGACGTGGACTGAGATGGATCAGAATTTTCAACACACTTGTGTCAACTGTCGTAAATAAACGATCAAACAAGGTGTAATTACGTGAGGTTTGGCATTACTTGGCTGTCAACAAGCGAAAATCTTCGTCCAGCTGTGACGAAACTTCGGCGGGTGTGTTCAAATTCGCTGCCAGCTCACGAACCAGTATGTTCGGGAAATCAGGGGCCGTCGCGGTTAAACCACAACATCAAAATTTGTAAACTAAGCGACTTCGGGATAAATATAGATGACGTTTTAGAGTGTCAGATCAAAAGAGTAATGAGGTAATTTTTAGATACGAGGCAGTAATTGGAAGGCCTCCTAGTTTTATTTATACCATTATCATTAGACATTGAGTCCATAAAAAGTCTTCCGTGCGATGATATCAGCGAATCCATTTTTGACTTCCAGACAAGTGGTAAGAAAAGAGAAGTTACCCTGCGTAACTTTGAAAAAATGCCAACATTTATGCTATAATAAGTAACGGCTTAGTGGCTAAAGTGGACAAACAAAACAACTTTGCATGCCTTCGGCTTTTCAAGAGACTTCGAATTGTTCGCTATGTACGGAAGTTGTTATCCCTATTGTAAAGTCTAAAAGGGAACCGCAAGTATCAAAACTACTAAAATGTCACCGAGGAAGTTACTAATTATCAAAGTGCAAGCGTTTTGACATTTATGGGCAACAGACTGAGCATAAACGTATGACATTTGTGTGGGTGAATTGAAAACAAACATTTTCCCACTGGCTAATTCTGGCTCTTGTTTTTTAAGTGCTATACGCGAGTAAAAGGAAAGTGAACTGAATTAAAATATTAGGTGCTTCTGCAATTTTCAAGGAAAAAAAATTGAATACATTTGTAAATGGTGTACACATTTTCTTATTAACTATTGCAGAGGAAGAAGTCCCCCATGTAAATTTGTTTTTGATATTTTACCAACTTTGATATTTAGGAAAAGTCTTCCCTGAGAGCTTTTTATGTAGTTGTCTGTTTGTATCATTGCGTTCGCAGTTAATTATTGAAAGAAGTGGCCATTAATGGATTCAGCTATTGGGAGACGTTGTATATTTGATTTCATATAAACTCGCTTCTTCCTTCCGAGTGTTTTTTTTTTTTTTTTTTTTTTTTTTTTTTTCATAGTTATTGCATCATCTCATATCTATCTGGGCTTAATCGAATGTAAACTGCGGGAAGTTTTATAATCATTACCTTACGAGGAATAGACTCAGATGTTTTTTTGTTTATTTTTTGAATACGGAGAGCACGAGATATTCGATTAAATCTGCCCATTTTTTTTACCCCTATTTCTTGATCTGCGACTCTCCGCACCCGCAACCTGCAAGTAACTTATTAAGCAACACCAATTGTTCCCCCGCGAATTATATTTGATTAAATGTCATACCATTGCGCATTTGAAGTTGTGTTATTTTTATAAAAATTGTGCTTTAAAACGAGTGTCAAAAGTTGAAAAGTTCATCATAAAAAAAAAAAAACACCTAGATGCAAACAAAAGTTTCGTAACCTATGATTACGAGCAGTTCAAAGACCTGCGTCGAGGCAACGGTTAAGAAAAAGGAGCATAGCCACTGGTATAAGGAATTCCGTAGACTAAACTTGTTGAAATCAAAGTTTCGATGTCACACTGGTCCTGGCAACCTGCCGAAAGCCTCTAATGAGGATAACTTAATGCTTCCAACTTACCTGCAGATGCCAAGCGATGAAAACACTCTATCGGAGCTCTTTCATTGACCTCGATAAATGGTGAGTTTGAGTTACTTAAATACATTGTATTGGCCATTTGAAGGGGATACATTTAAATGTATAAACTTTCGCGTTTCCTGTAGACCACCCTTTCCGGGGAACAGACCGCAAATCACCTTGGTCAGATTTCTGAATGCGTTGACCAAGGGAATACCGAAACAAATAGGCACCCCATGCAGGCACGTCAAAACAAAACTAATCTTGTACAAAGACTACAAGAGAGCATTTCCTTTGTGTGTCCGAGCACCGAGCACACACAGTGAACTTTCTTGTTTATGTAAGGAAGCCTGATGTTTTTCGACAATTATTTTGCCATTACAGCTAAATACGATCAGTAGATCGGACGGAAAGAGTTTTGACCTCAGTATGGAAAATGTCTTTTTGCGGTCTGGTAAAACTAATTTGTAAACGAAACCGCATTCATGTATGCTTCTTGATTCGGAAAACATGAAACAGTTCGTGATTCCTTGACCAACAATACCATTTTCTCAAAGTTTATGTTCGTAGACAATACGTACTTCTTTCTTAAATCTATGGAATTGCCTCGTACTGCAACGTGTGTGGTCGGTTCTCAGCGCCGATTTGATGCGCACTCAAAAGAGTAAAAGTACATCTGTTTCAGTTAGGTACGAAAACGTTATGGAAGAGAGGTAATAAAAAAATGTAATTGTTTCGAAGTTGAACATGGTTCCGTGGAAGTTTTTCAGAAAACTATTCGTGCTATTTAAAATTGTTTTTTTTTACACAGAATACACGCGTCGGTTCGAAAAAACTTTCTTAATTAAATCAGCCAGCCTCCTAAGAAATCGCATATTTTCTGCATTTCGCCGAATATCTTAATCTGGCGGCTTTGGGTTTAAGACGTCTAGGAACGAGAGTTTAGATCTACCAGCAAGGCGACAATGAACAGACTCCTCTCCAAACGGAAACTTCAGTGACGAACGAGAACAAATACCACGACGAGGTCAGTGAGAGTTAAATTTCGGAATTCTCGTCGAAGTACCTGAAGAAACACAGGAAATAACACAGCGAAACGTAATTGTTTAAATCCTCAGACATGTTTCATGATGTTAGCAGACATCTTATCACGTACTTCACGCAGAAAGGGGGAATTTACACATGAATCGACTCACTCAGTTTGACTAGTGCCACTGCTTCTCTCACTTTACATTTTCAGCTGTGGCATGATATCCGTAGTTTATGAATGAATCTCATCTTGTGAGAGATCTTGAAATACAATTCTTTGCACAAGCAGCAGTTGTATTTTGTTCAAAAAAGAGTAAACTATAGCGAAAATAAAAGGAAATGCGTGGAGATCTGCTTGTAAAAATGAGAAGTAGAGAACTGGGTACCATTTAATTAGGATTTCTGAAAATGAAGCTCTTTTAAGACTGACGGTGGAGAATAGAAGCTCACGGAAGTATCAGAAGGTCGCTTCTTCCTCTATCTTATGCTTTAAGCAACACCTAAACGAGCAGTAGATGGTTCTGTTCGAAGAGGAACTGCTGTTGTTATTCTCTTCCCCTTTCACATATAACGATTCTTGGGAAGGGGGGAGGGGCTGTGGATTGTCAATGGAAAGTACGTGGGGATTTACGTGGGAGGTAAGAGAAGAAGACTGGAAGTGTACGGTACCCTCATATCCCGCCATCCCCTGTGCACCTCAGATTTCTGTTTCCCGGATATTCCCGTGCGTTCTCGCACTTAGAAAAGGGCAGATTACTTGGTTAACAAAGTGAAAGGCCATGGAAAATCTCTTGCCTCTTAGTTGCGTCCCAGATGGACGCTATAGGATGGAAGAAAAGAACAGGACGGAACATATCGCGCCTCGTGATAAGCACTGCAAGTGCTACCTGAAAAACGTTGTGTAAAACTTCGATAAAACATTCGCACAAGTCATACACACGGATTAAGAGCATTCTAAGAATGATCTCTGTACTGGGCAATATTTCCAACGAAAATAAAGGATAAGGGGGTTGCACTTGAAATATTCTCAGAATGAGCCTTCGCCAGTAATGATAACACAGCAAACACCCATCAAAAAAGTAAAAACAAAACAAAACAAAAGAGAACAAAAAATGACGATCTCTCTGTTCATTGATAAAACTTTATTGCACATATATGTACACATTCACGAGGTTACATAAAATATGATTACGATAGGATTTTATTTTCCATTGGAAGCATATATGACTGCTCATACAATTCGCGTAGTCTGTTAAGATACTTATGTTTTGACTGCATCAGGCACGAAATGTTGGGCTGAGGTCGGAAAAGAACGTGTGTCGCATGGCGTCTTCGGCTGATATTCTGTGAGCTGGATTAAGAACCAAAAGTTTCTAAGAAAAAAGGAGACAGGGCTACGTTAGTGGAATCACCACAACAGCAACACTTTAAGGGCCGGTTAATTGCCTCTACAACAAAAAGTACATCTGTTAAGGTCGCTGAAGGAACAAGTAGACACACACATACTGAAAAATTGTTCTACTTAGGAAACCATTACAACACTAGCGGTAATGGACATGGGAATCTTAAATGTTGAAGATTGAAAAAGTTACAAGCTCGCGAAATCTAACAATCTTCGTAAATGCTAGAAGCACATTTGAGGAATGAGAAAAGAAAGGAACTTAATAAACAAATGTTTTACATCGATAATTTGAGTGTTCAAGTTAAACGTGGGGACGTTGAGAAGACTGACACCAAGGATTATAAAATTCTTTCTTTCTTTCTTTCTTTTTTTGATGTTACCCTTGAGAGGAAAGATTGAGTGAATGAATATTTTTGGAAGAAGGGATTATCAGCAGGCTGCACACATAGAGAATCACTTGAGGACATGCATTTTACCATCGTGTACGAAATTAACAAAAAGTCGGAGGGATTAAATGATAACTTTAAATCTTTACGACACAAAGATGACCTCTACGGAAGTTGACGCTTGCGACACCAATAATCTAGATAGTTACAGGAGGCTTGTTGACTCTTATATGTGACAGAGATAAGCAATTAACCGAAAAAGCGGCTCTTCCCCAAGGAATGAACACTAGTTTCTACCAAAGTTCTCTTTAATTTGCTAATATTCATTGGAATAGCAGAAGCTGAAATTCATCTCATAAATAAAACGTAGGATATTCAATGATTTTACCAATCAACGAGAAACCATTTTAATAATACCCTACCAAAAGTCTATTTACAGAATGCGAGTTTGATCATGTCATGTTTTACTTCACATAAAATGGATGAAAATCTCGGATCAAGATGAAATAAGAACAAAGAATTTTAAGCGACAAACATTTATTCTCAGCCTCGCGGCTTCAAGATGGCGGCAGCAGAGTTGAACAAAGGGGGTCTCAAGTCTCCTTTTAAAATTTGGGGCTGGCGTAGCATTCGAATTAAAAAAAATTCCTGTGCGGTGTATTATCTGAAATAAATAAACGTTTTATAAAAAGGGCGAAATCAATTTCCGCCGCTTTTCTTTATCTTCGTAACAAAGGAGGCTAAATTCAACTTTGGGAGTAAATCTGCACAAAATAACAATGATGATAATTAAATGCAGTAGTTAACTTGCCAAAACAGTGCCTTGATATTTATTTGGTATGGGAAAACTCGTACTGGCTGGCTTCGACGAGGTGGTTTAGACTGAACGATAGCGACCTTCGGGATAAAAAGGCAGACGACGCCTTCGGATTCAGCTCTAGTACAAATCCTTATCATTTGCATGGTTATCTTCACCTGATCTTTTAAAAAAAAGCGTCAAGTTTCTGAGTTAAAGCGAAAAGTTTCCCATCGCTTTTCAAGGTCTCCATAGCGAGAAGAGTTAGTTGGATTCAATTCGCTGATTTTTACTGTGGTCGCTGAAGAATGTACTAAAACTTTTTTGACACGCAAACAAATCTTGCTCTGCCGTCTACAGCAGGTCTTGCGGCAAGGGCGTCAAAGATACCGTCTCACGAATATAATAAACTATGGATCCATCTTATTAAAGAACAACTGCTGGTAAATTCAGGTAACAAAAGTCATTCACCTAAAATCTTTGCAATCCCATCTCCAGTTATATTAAAGTAGTGTACAACTCGAGTCATACCTGCAACAAATCTCTTCCTGCAGCGGACAGTTTGGGTACAACCACAGAAAACGAAACGGCCCCGGCGCCTTGAAGATGCGAAAAGTCCTAAAAAGTAAACAGAAACAGTGCTGATAATATCCGTTGTAAACTCCGTTACCTGGTCACAATCCCATGACAATATTTCTTGATCGTTTTCATAGCTATCTTCCAACGATTGTTACGAGACAGAAAGACTAGCTTAAAATCTCATCGTGTATGAATGCAGTTTTATCTATGTAGCAACTAACGCTTCAAGTCACGAATTCTGCCCTAATCGTAGCCAAAGGGAATACAAAACTTTGACAAAGGAATAAAAAAACTACTCAACTGTAATTCTCCTGGATTCTATGTTAAGATGAATTCTGACGTCCGATCTCACCTTAACTGATTGTAAAGCGCGACTGATTATCTATATAGTAGTTTGCGCTAGATAAATGTTAAATTGTTGTTGTTGTTGTAAGTTGCGTTCTTCAAAGGGTTCACAAAAGTGCCGCGTTTCGGACAGACATACCATACCAAATCCTCAAATCTGAAGCCTTCCCCAGTTAATGTGGACTTCATAGTGTTTTTCAACTCTATTTTCTCCCCTTACCGCTGTTTTCAAAGAAGATTTACAAGGGTTTGCTGGTTTATGCCATGGAAAAACGGTGTTAAAAGCCAATCTGAAGAAAGTGGCTGGTAAACCTTTAGCCAAACGACCGTACAAACCTCAAAGTACTTCGTCATCAGTAAGGTTACCTGACCAAAATCTGCTTTAGCAGTCTCACAATGTTGCGTAGGAGTAAATCTAATTTTCTTTCAGAGGTCGGAGTTTCCCAACACCAAAAGTTCAGGCTTTAAGTACTTAACAAAGCATTTAAAGTTACCAAGTGCGTGATCAAAATCGATATATATCTTGAATTTCATGTGTCATATTTTTCGCTTGAGAATTTGTTATGCAATTTTGTGACAAGTCTGACTGACAGTTAGAGGAATATCACGCGTTTTATTGCTAAGTCTTCGAGTGGCGAATAAGTCCCTGACTTGCTAGAGCAGTCCGTGCTCTCGACCAATACATGACTTCCTACACGTAGTGTAATCAAAAGGTTGTGAAATTTCTTCAAACTTTCAAGTACCCTGTTGGGAAGTGACGCACGATTTCTACTCTTTTGCCTCTTTCCTTCTCCTATTTTATTTTATTGTCAACCTTAGCTTAGTGTCAAATTACAGTAAGTTGTGGTGTACACAGATAATGCGGTTTCTCACGTAGAAAACTGAAAACCTTCCTTCCATGGAGAACTGACGACAATTACGTTCGAAATGAACAGCGATACACAAGGAGGCCCTTTCGACGTACGAGGAGAGCCTATGTTAAGCTTGGTATACATAGAAAATTCACTTCCTTACGTAGCAGAAAGGCAAAACCCTTCTATCCATGGAGGCCTCCTTACATTTCAAAATAGACAACGATACACAAACAGACCCTTTCGATGGAGGAGAAAAACCTACGCTCGCGAAACTTCTGACGCATTCTGTGTGTATTATTTCAGTTCGATCCCAAATCCTGACGATTTACGTTCGAGTGACAGTGATCGATTGTTTCCCCTTGAGCGTAGCAGCATAATCTGGATGGGACGCTAGCTAGAACTCTCGGATCTTTGCCAGGTTTCGCCAGCAATTCTCCTCAAGATAGATAACAACTTGAGAGGAAAGACAATCCACATCAAAGTCCAACTCGTTATCGCTTATATCTGTCTAAAGCTTATTACATATTTACCCACTAAAGATGCTCTTACAACTCCGACTATAGTAGACGTATTTATAAGGATATAAAAGCAACAAATTAGATAATGCACGAACTAAAACGCTCTTGAGGTATCAGCGCGTTTATTATGAAAGAAGCCAAATTAAAGGCTATCGTAAGATAATTGATCATTTGTTCAGGAACACTGAATAGTTACCTTGTAATCTGGAAGTTTGATCACATTAGGCCATGTCTCCTCAGAGGGTGGACCTAAGATTCTTTAGCATAGTCAAGGAATACACTTTATTCAAACCAACAACCATCGTGAAGAAACAGTCGTAATTTCAGATCTATTTGGTTGAGTACCTTAGCTAATCTACTGTCTTTTAAAATGAAAAATATTGAAAAAAGTAATCATAATAAATACAATAATGAAAGCAGCGCTTAATTTGTGCAAATCTAGATCTCGTGAACGAATAGTGTCAATTTATCACACAAGACTGAATTAACTATTCAAGATAAAGTATGTTTCAATCGCGTCGAACAGAAACCAAGACTTTTCCAAAGCTCTAGATGGGGACGCGATTATTCATGGCCGTTTGAGCCGCGGTGCGTCCGATTCGGCATACTCAAAGCGGCATTCGTAAAAGCAAACTGATGTTTTAATCAAGTTAGAACAAAGTTCCAGCAGCTCGTGGGATCAATGTTATAAGCGTTTCCGCGGATCTGGTGCCAAATTTATCGCAGTTACATACGCGTTTCTTTTATAATTTTCTAAAAAAAACACACCTAATGCTTTTTAAAGAAAGATTAATTCGCCGGTCGCTTTTGAAAGTCCAAACGCTTTTTTTAAGTAAGCCGCAGAAAGACCCACTCGATGAATCGGGCCAAACCCAAAACGAATAACAGTGAATCTGTCTCAGCTGTACGCATTAATTGATTTTAAAAGGTGTAAAACACAGTGAGCTGTTAGTGACGAATAAATAACCCAAAAAGGCTTGGCCCAAAAGGTAACGTTGTGGGTAGGTCTCTACATGAGTAAAACACAGAAACAAACAAACTGTGAAAGTGCTATCCGTTTCCTCGTTACATAGCACGCGTTGAATGTGTGTGCTTCTAGCCTTCTCTTTTGCAAGTAGGGAATTTCCTTGATCGGTTCAACATACAAAAGAAACAATGTCTTTAACTTCCTAAATAGCTAAAAAAGTGCGAAAAGAGTGAGAAAAGTTAACGACATGCTTCACAGTGAAAGCGTCAAGTCTCGCGTGGGAACATATTAGGAAATACCCAACAAGCTACCACCTGGTGGGGTGGGGTAGGAAAATTGAAAAGGCATTCGGCGAGGGACACGCCAGAAATGGTTTCTCATCTACGTCCCAGATTTTACAACAAATCTATGACTTTCTACTTTATTTGGACCAAAGATCATCATTTAAGAGGCCTCAAGCAACTTAAGCAAAGACGATACGACAAGAACAGTGCTAAACCACATGTTATCGCCTAACGTGCGTTGCATGTTTTTCTAAGACAGGAAAATGTTTCTTCCATGTAAGAACATGACTATCGCATGTAAACATTGCGGTTACGATTTGACCCCACTGGGTTCACAGTAATGCCAATTAATTGGCAACGATGCCAAAGTCAACGGAAGGTCAATAAAAGAATACATCGCTTTGTGTGTAACTCTAGTAAATTCTCTGACGTGCGTACATTTCCTGTTAAAGACGCTAATTCGCGGATGTAAAAGTGCCCCGATACTGAGAAGTTGCATACAGGAAGGTCTTGAACAGCATGCCAAGTATGGTTTCACGTTTTTCATAAGTCCAAATATGGCTGCATCTCCCCACACCCTGACCTGGGGTACATGGCGAAACAATCATAAAGTATAATGGAAAAACTTGCTGAAAATTGTAATGAAAATTCGACAAGAAATTAATTTGTTCAGGGAACCTCCTCTGATTCCAAGGGCACCGTTTAAAATTTAAACAATTTTCAAGTAAAAGACTAAATGCTTCGAAATCGTACCTCTTCATATTATTACTGTCGCGTATTCTTGGAAGACGCATTAGGTGGTAAATTCTAGGATTCTTAAAAAAAAAAAGACAGTGAACAGGAACCAGTAATACGGGCACAAGTGAAGATTTGATCGTCTTCTATGTTTGATTTGTCCGAATGTTTTGCGTTCGATCAAAAGAACATAAAAAAAAATAATAAATAAATAAAATATGAAAAATAAAGAGAACAATTCAAACATTACATAAGAAATAATCTGTAAAAAGAGGATCTGTATCTGGCAACACAAATTGAGAAAATGAAACTGGTTTATGTGGAGAAACGTATGCAATACTAAGAAAAGCACCCCCCTGAAACTGACCGACAACAACGGGCAAACTTCGACAGAATCATAACCAAAACAAACTGACAGAAACAACACAAAATCACATTGTTCTACTCAAGTGATCCTGTTTTGGTAAAATTCTTACTGCGGTCGCCCAACCAAAACTGCTTTACGTCGTCGTAAGCCAAATATTCATTTCGGTTATGGTTGGTTTGATTTCTAGGAAAGCCTATTAAACGTACTCCAAGATCAAATTCTCCCCAAGATTTTAATTGTCCTTCCTTAACCACGTTCACACATGTTTACTTGTAAGGAGGATGTCCAAAAAACTTTTTGAGAGCTTCAGTTGTGGTGTTACTAATGAAATTTCAATATGCGTGCACAAGCGTTGCACGTCAGACTGAAATGGTCTGTTGTCTTCTTCTTTGTTCAAATCTAAATCGCTTTGCAAAGGAAACATACCAGTTCCACTCCAAAGTATGAGAGAGATTAACTACTTAGAATATTACAATGTGTACTTTGAGGAGCCAGATTAGACTACAACTTCAAAACAAAACAAAACAAAAATAATAATAAAAAGATAAACAAGAAAAAAACAAAACAAAACTAAAACGAAGGAAGAAGGAAAAAAAACCGTTTATCTGTGGTAGAAGAGCATTAGTGAACGTTAGTCCGGGATAAGCCTGACAGCAACCAGCCGGTCTGGTCATGCTGTGCCTCTTTTTAAAGAGGTTTTCCGAAAGATTTCTTGCCTCCCAAATAACAGGAAAGGAAACCTTAACCCTTTTAATTAGGCTGTCTTGTAGCGACTACCACTGCACTTTAAGGTGCGTGGGCATTCCAGTTTGAGATTTGTTTTTTTGGTAACCACAGGTGGGTTGATGGAAAACACTGCTGAACAAAATATGCACAAAGTACGTGTAAGCATCAACTACCAAGCTCTGAATAGTTTGTTGTTCACTGCACGAGCCAACATTGTCTGATCGAGTGTTCTTAGCACCAGAGGGGATCTCATAGTGACAGCTCTCTAAAAGGAAAGCTTTGTTAAGGGTTTGCGCTTATCAACTTAGAGGGCAACAAAAGTGATGCCGACGAGTGTCGAACAAAGATGACAATGTAATGATAGATGAGTTTGTCATGTATCATGTCATGTTCATGGTAATTAAGAAGGACAGCTTCGTGGCGGCTTTTCGCATGAGCTAAAATGATGACTGCTCTCGCAAAGGCAGTCCAAACTCAGGACACCATCAAATAACAGTACCGATATTAAGGGCCCTTCTTTCTGACCGGCCACAGCGATCAATTAACACACAGAATTGCGTTTTCAACAGGATTTCTTAGCTAGAAATTTCAAATCCTAGCTTTCAACCTTTGTTTTGTTTGTTTCTAGTTTTATTTTTTTTTCCTTTAATAATAACAAAGAAAAGAAAAATTGCGAAACCTCATGGATATTTCCTATTCATATTCGACTAAATGGCAAACGCACAAAATTACATGATTTTTTTAGAGGCCAAACTTTCCTCTCCAGAGAAACTAGTAGAACATGGAACGAAAAAGAATGAGTTTATAGTAGAAAACTGACCAAGAGAAGTTACGGCAAGTCAGTTCTTGACATTCGCTCAACGAGAAACGCAATAAAATCAAAGTGAATACGCGCGGCTTATCCGCGCGAACTTAATGTAGGTTGCATAGTACAAACAGCAAAATGGAGAATTTTGATCGGATATCGTAAATCACGAGCACGGCACACGAGAAGGTTTATGATGGAAGAAGCCAAAAGGATAAGCTGATTGGACAATGCAAATCACGTGCATAGCACCAAGGAAATATCAAGTGCCACCGCGCAAATACGTCAGAACTAACGTGCGAGACTCTTTGCTGCTGTGGTCGCCAGACGTAAACACTGTATTTCAACTTGAGCCACTCATCCTAAGTCAGAGGAAAGCTTCTTACCACTGATACGGATTAATAATTTTTTTCTTTCCTTTTATTTTTTTAACGTTTCGATTTTCAGTCTCCTTGAGTCAAAAGCCCTAAGTGCTCTTAGCTTCCTTGTTGTAGAAAAGACAGTGTGATTAAGATATGAAGTCTAGAAACTATGGTGCCGGCTGTAAATGTAAAGTTTAAACTCAATTAAAACGGCTCCGGCAGGGTAGAGAAACGAGAGGGTCGCTCTGTAACAAGAGTATTCGTTTCGGTTACTCGCACTTCGGTATACAGGCCAACATTGTTTTCTCCAAAAGTTTTGAAGACTTAGACGAGGCTTATCGTCATCCGATATTGTAAGCGCTCAAAGAGAACAAAGTCTTACAAGAATTTTAACGTCTGCGCTTAAGAAACTACAGATGCGACATCGATGATAGTTTTGTTTTTCAAAAATGTATTTTGTTGCCAAACAAACATGAATCGGCTTTTGTAAACAAGTCGAACTATCAAGTGAGCCTATCGCTGATAAGATTTTTAAGTAAAATTTCCGACTTTTAATAGCGAAGAATAAATTGAGGAGGTTCGTCGCAGCAGTTTCATGTTCACATTTTCCGAAAATGTCGGAAAATGTTCGTTATTAAACAGACTAATAAAACTCATATGAGATTCCCAATATCCAAATTGTGCTCTTGCTTCTTCGTTCTTGGTGATTTTAGAGGCATTTTGTAAAGCTTAACTCCGGTTTTTAAAGGTCCGGTAATACGGGCAGCATTTTTCTTCAACTTGTCTTCCAACATTGTTGCATTGCAAGTTGAAACCCTTTGTTGCGCGTATTACCACGTTCGTGACCAACTTGTCTCGCAACAAAATGTAGTGTTGCAAGTTGAGGCAACGTGTTGCGCAAAGTAGACTCGAGTTCTACTTTCTGCAACAAATTTTCAACTAAGGGTTTCGACTTGCAATGCAACAATGTTGTAAGACAAGTTGAAGAAAAATGTTGCCCGTATTACCGGACCTTAAAACGTCGCATGCATACAAAAAACAAAAGAAAGACATCGACTAAAGTAATTTCAAAACCATGGCAAAATTCATCATCCCAGGTTAAGATGATTTCAAAAGGCTCAAAAACGATGGCCTCTTTCGAGGCATCAGAAAAATGACGAACTCAGTGACCCTTGGACCGGACGTATCACTAAAAGTCATTATCACAACGTTATTTCAACAGCCAATCAAAGCAAAATAAAAGGAACCAATCAGGGTCGGGTTCTTCAAAGATGGGATTAGATAACCCAGGGTTAGCGTGAAATTTGATTTTAGATCTGAAAGCTTTAAAAGGAAATTAAGTTTAATTATTTTTGTCTAAAATTTAATGATTGGATGCTCGAAAGAGAACAAGGGAAAATTATCCCAAAAAGGCTCTTGAATCCAGAAAAAAGGAAACCTGGATTAAAATTTAACCCCGGGTTAGTGCTAATCGGCCTTCGAACGACTGGGCCTAGAACTCAACGTAAAAACAAGCATATAATTTGAATATATCAACAAAGTTGAAATGGTAAATTGGCCACCGTTACGGTTATAAAAGCTGACGTTTCGAGCGTTAGCCCTTCGTCGGAGCGAAAGCGATTCGCTCCGACGAAGGGCTAACGTTCGAAACGTCAGCTTTTATAACCGTAACGGTGGCCAATTTTCCATTTCAACTTTGTTGATATATTCAAATTATTTCGTTACCCCCACCGACGCAGCGCCAAACAGTTTCTTTAGAAACTATCAGCCTTTGTTCATTTGTAAAAACAAGCAAATTGCCTAAAGGGCAGGGAAAAGGGAGTGACCATGTAGCGATTGCTTTTAGTTTTGAATTTGATTGGTCAAGAAAGTGGCGCGAGTTTTCTGGACCAATCAAACAGCGAGGTGAAGCAAAACCAAGGCAATGGCTCTAGACTACGAAAAACGACAATGAATGACCAAAAAAAAAAAAACACATGAAAAAAACAAGGAAAAAGAACCACATTCATCACAGTAACTCTAAATCAAAGGATACTTAAAAATTCGTCGCAGTTGATCGTCGACGTCGTTTCCAGGGAAAAGCGGTCTTCCCCCGTTTGCCATTTCTGTGGATGAAAGAGAATACAGCTTGAGACAAATTCACTGTGTGGACTTGCAACGCTCTCAATTACTGATAAGCGATCATTCAGGTACAAACAAGAGATGATAAAGACTAGAGACTTCATAGACACTCGATTTAGCACTGTTGAACCAAAACCAAAGCCAATCAAAGCGAGGAAAAATACCCTAAAGAGCCAGTGAGAACTCAACGTAAAAACAAGCAAACTGCCTCAAGGCGGGAAAACGCGGGCGACCCAATTGCGATTGGTTTAAGTCTTGAGTCTGATTGGTTGACAGAGGGGCACGAGTTTTCTAGACCAATCATATCAGCGAAGTCAAGTAAACCATTGCAGTTCTGGGTTACTTTCGACACGCATTGAAAATTGCTTGCTCCAGGCCATATTCTTGTAGAATTTCCCTAAAGCTGTTTTGGATAACTTCTGTTTAAGTAGATCTCAGGAGAAGCTAGTAATAACCAACAGTGTAACGCGAATGTTATGCACATTGACACCGCACGGGATTTTTATTTGTTCTCTATCAAGATTTTAGACAAACATAATGTGAGGATGCGAGCTATACGTAACATCATTAACGGGAGACCGCATACCTTGAGTCTAAAAATAACTTACTGATGTGAAATGACTAATCATTTTTTGTTTGGAATAAGAAAGTTCGAGTCTCTTAGCTTCATGGTCTTCTTGGCATGTCCTGATTGACGTTTTCCGTTAGTTTAAAATTTTCTTAAACTCGTTCGATTTTGATTTTTCATTTTTTCAGAAGCTAGAACTAGAAAGAAACAAACCATAAATGTGTCAAAGTTTCCAAGGGATTAACTAATATATGTTTTGGACACTTTGATTAAATTAAATGTTGTTAATGTAAAACATTCATACATTTTGACAGCACATGTACAAGGTAGTTAAGTATCACAACTCAAATCTCACCTGCAAAAATACAGCCAGCAGACCACATGTCGATGGATGTGGAGTATAGCTTTGCTCCCATGAGGACATCTGGAGGACGATACCATAATGTCACCACCTGACCACACAGAAAAACACAGACAATGCATGAGTTGATTAATAATTATCAGTAGTATTGAAATGAAAAAAAAAAAATTACCTCCGCTGAGTAACATCTGACAGGAATGCCAAAAGCTCTTGCAAGTCCAAAGTCAGCAAGCTTGAGTTCACCATCCTACGGTAATATAAAAGTGACATGAACAATATCAACCTCAAAGACATCCTTGGCAGCCAGACAGACACATCTTTCACACTTGGTGTCACATGAATTGTAACCATCATGTAATGAAGGCTTGGAAGGCACTTCATATCAGCTTCACTAGCTTAACCATTAATTTTCACCAAGATCTCATTCAGTTGGTAATTCCCCTCACCATCTGCTATGCAATTTTCTTGTTGTGGTAGTTTGAGAATTTGGTATTGCATCTACTAAGAGTCCGATCCCCTATATGATATTTTTATTTATTCTCATTACTTTTCTGTATGATATCATATTGAGATTGTAAGGAAATATTCTGTCTTGATCACTTAAACAAGTCAAAAGCCTTAATGACGATATTTTTGATAGGGATGATGATGATGATGATGTTGATGGCATAAAATGTGCTGGTTTCTGTCAGCAGGTGTTGGTTCCATGCAAATCAACAGTCTTCCCATTATGGCTGGAACATCAGGGTTTTAACTCATGTTTGTTTTCATTTACACAATGAGCCTATTTTTCTCTTTTTCTCTCAAAGAGGCACAATATGTTTTGAAAAAGTTTGCCTAAACTGATCTCAATTTTTTTCATTCAAAATTGTTCAGCAACCTAGTCATTGCCATTCCTTTCCCAGCCACCTTGTCCTCTTTGCATTCCTCTGTCCCAATGAACCCATATTCCTCTGAGCTGAGGACAAATTGCCAATTGAAAAAATAAAAAATGTTGCAAATATCACAAGAAGCTCTTTTTACCTTAGCTTAGCTGGTTTCAATAACAGAGTGATTTGGAAAGGAGAGAAAATTATATTTTTACATTGCTATGTTGGGTCATACCTTATTAATGAGAAGGTTTTGAGGCTTCAGATCCCTGTGGAGTACATTGCAACTGTGACAGAAGGCCAGGCCCTTAAGAAGTTGATACATGAAAGACTAGGAAAGAATAATCATGATAAAAAAAAAAAAAAAATCAGTGAAATTGTTTCTACTCACTACTTTATCCAAGGTCCTTTATACCTTTGATGCATGGCACTGCTGTTTAAATTTCTGACTTTTTTTGTCTCATTTTTAGCAAGTTTTCAAGAAATAATATTCTAAGCATGAACTGTTTCCTTTTGCATGGTATTTACAAACAAGTTCTTGATGATTATGCTTGGTTGGAGTTGCATTGCTGCTTTGAATAATTGTCTTGGTCGTTTCTCAAACATGAGGTAAAAAAAGTCAATTGAATTAAACTGAATTAAATAAAAAATGGATGAAATTTGACAAACTGTGGTTATATGTACATGAAAATCATTAGCTAACTACTGAATGAAGTTACATGAGCATATATATGAATCGTGGAATTGACAAAGGGTATCTTTACTTAGCTCTTTCTGGTAAAACTGTGTCAGTGTACATGTTTACTAGCCCTAAGTGTACTTGGAAAAGTACTCAAAATACTTTGATGATGAAAAAACAACTTCAAACTTTTGAATTCCATCTTTTATTCTCAGATGAAGGAAAATTAATTGAATAAAATTATTTTGACATGCACCTTGACAACAGCTGCGTCAACATCTCCCTGACAGCTGTCAAAGTACTTTTTGAGATCCTGAAAGAAATATAATTGTAATTTCAGTATTTACATTTTGACAGTACAATCTTCATTACAGAGGTAAAGGAACTACATAAAAGGAAACAAGGAAATTAATATACTACAGAGTCAAAGCCAGTTGGGAGTAAAACCTTAAATTGATAACAAGAGCTTTTATTATCAAAAATAGCAGTCCACGGTTTTCTTAAAAAAGGTACTTGAAGCAGTAAACATGACTTGACTTTTGGTTTGGCGTTATAGTTATTTAGCCTAAAGATATAAAAGACAGCAAGGTCTAATACTAATAAACAAACTGTACTCAAGAGGCAAATGCCTGATGTCAAGGAGGGGATTTGCACCACCTTATGAAGATCCCAAGACAGTCCAAAATACACAAAGTCAAGAACATTTGTGTATACTTTAAGAAATATTGATAAATTCATCTTTACCTGATCGCAGTACTCAAATACCAGTGTCAGCCTTCTTTCACTATGCATTACATCATGTAACCTAACAAGTATAAAGTAAAATGTTTCAAGTTATTTATACTAAGCAATCGCAAAAACTAGAGAAAACTATCAAAAAAATATATTTGTCTTGTTTTGTTAAGCATTTTTCATCTCAGTGGTTCCCACTAGAGACCAAAGAAGATTCCTCTTTACAATTTCATGATACCTTTTCAAGCAGAAAAGGTGATGATAAGAAAATAGAACCTTGGACTAAAAATTATAATAAATATAATTATGGCAAACATGACAAACATTGAATTTGAGATCTTTGGACTGAAAAGATTAATTTTTCAATTATCACCATGTTGTAGTTCAATTTTATCCTTGGTTCAAATTTTATTTTTCTTTGTTTCAAACTCATTATCATACATTAACATGACCGAGAACAAAGGAAAATAAAATTTGAACCAAGTATAAAATTGAACTACAACATATACAATTGCTGGGGAGTGAATCCTTGCAGGGTCTTGGGTCTCACACTTATTTTTTTACAATGAGATCACATGTACCTGATTTTGCTCTTGTTATCGATACAATATCCAAATTTACATTTTATCCATGAGATTTAACAGGGAGATTCACTCTGAACCTCTGAGTCTCCCACATAATTCACAAAATTGTTATACATGTACATGAGTAGGACTTGGTCTCATAAAAATCACATACCAGATGGTATGGATTCAACAGTACTACAGGATAAACAGCCAATAAGAAAGAGGTCTCCAAATTTTTTTAATTAGCTGTTTACCATGTATCATCAATATCAGCAAATATACAGTCTTACAATAAATTTACTTACCTTACAATGTTCTTATGCTTCAGTTCCTTCAAAATGCAAATTTCTCTCAAAGCTGAACTGGGGATACCCTTGAATAGATGGTCGCAGAAAACAAAATTATTCCAACAAATAAAGGTTACAACCAATTCTTGGACTTTGTTTCTAACAAAATGGACTCTTGGAGCCATATGCTTCTTCTGTAAATCATACAGTATTTAAGTTTTGCAGTAAAAGTCTTGGAAAAAGGCTGTAATAAGATACTCAGAAGAAAAAAAAAATTGTGAAAAACCGTCCTTGGATTTTTATAAGTGAAACAAATGTTAGTGTCATGTACTGTATGCGGAACTGATATTAGCTCACGGCAAATGTTTATTTTCACATTCCATTAGAAGGCATTTATTCTTCGCTGGTGAGGCCATTAGTCAAAAAATCAAATTATCACGATTTCAAAGAATATAAGATTTCATTGGAATAAACTTTTAGACAGCAGTAAAGTGTATAAAATATTGCAATTAGTAACGTATTTAGTATGATTATTCCGAACACTTATTTCAGGAAATTTCTTTCGGTTTTCCCTTTAGAATACGATTTCCTGCCTTACAAGAAGCATAAGCATTTCTTGTTATGTTCATCTACCTAATAAATAATAAAATGGACACATTGGATTTCCCTGCGTGATCACTGTTGGAGTGAGGAAGGCAAAAATACAACTTAAAACATTTTAAATAATTCACCTCGTCGTCTTCGTCGAGCCTTACTCGTTTCAGCGCCACTATCTCGTGCGTTTCTTTGTGTTTTGCTTTGAAAACGGTTCCATAAGTACCTGCAAAACGTTATGAGAATGAAATGAATACATTCCCGCGCAATGAGATCGCAAAAAAAAAATTGCAAAACGGCACTTTACAAATGAATTCATGCGCAAAAACTAGTAAATGTCGAGGGCCTACCTTCACCGATCTTTTCCAGTTTTTCATATTTCTGCATAATACGATGTCAGCCTTTTAACTATCAACATTCAGAGATTCGCTTTGGCTTTTTCTGGCGGAATTAGCTAAGCGGATTTGAGTGAACTCACCGACCCTTTCTGGCGGTGACAACAAATCATCCTTTTGATCATCCAGGCCTTTGTTGTTTTTTGTTGGAGATCTGAGACTAATGGGAAACCCCGCACTATAAAATAACGCGGTCTCAGCTGACGCCAAACAACAATCTGAAAATTTCCTCGGGGGACGGGTTCTGGACTGTAGTGTCTGGGCTATTTCGGACGAAAGCTTACTGAAATTTTTCCAATTTTTGAAGTTTTAGCCTCTCGAATGTGTAAAAACTATGGAACCGACGTCGACGTACGTGCTGAGCCTTAGTAATTGAAGTTAAAAGGGAATCTTCTCACTTTTCATGGTTGTCTAGGTACCGACACACGACCAAGGTACGTAAAAATTGAAGTTTATTTCTGAACAAAGTGTGGCCGATGATTTAGTTTTGTCGTTGTCAGGAACTTTTCAGAGTGTGAAAATTAAAACTTTACCCGATCATGTTTTAAATATGATAAGAATGAAATGATTAATACAGCAATAATGAATGAAGATCAGTTTCGCCCTTGAGTATGTAGACATGTGTAAGTATTTGCCTCAAAAGCTCTCTGAGGCATAAAGTTAGAAAATCACGTTCATTTCATGGCGTGGGAAAATTCAAAAGCCGGTTTCATTTTCATATATCGCCCTTTTAACAATTAAGCGTACGCAAAATGCCTTGAGGTCTACGTGTAGTTGATAAATTACCCTGTAACGGGGGAAAAATATTCAATATTTGGAGTGTTTTTAAGAGAACTTTCACATTTCTAATCCTCCGAGCGTGTATTCTCCAAACAAGCTTTGAATAAAACTAAAACATTTGAGCAAATGACGTTATGACAACTTACCAAATATGAAAAAAAAAAAACTTAGATAAAGAATATCGCAAAGAGTTTATCCTAGTCATGGTTTTTTAAACGTGAAATGGGGTACATAAATTATAGCAACAGTGCGAGCATGTCTAAGCGTCTTTGTACTTTGCCACCGGCTTTTAAATACTAAGTGCAATGCTGTAAGTGATACAGTCGTTTTATTTACCGTGAAAGCCGTGTCAGACTCTAGTTTTAACTTCAATCATTTAATTGATCATTTAAAAAACCACGGGGAACTTTTTTATGGGCACCTCGTTTTCTTCTGTTGGATTGTTTTCTAATCAATACAGACGATTTTGTTAAACTGAATTTAACGGATTGAAATTCACTCTGTTATTCTTCATGGTTCGATTGTTCGGCTGTCATTTAATGTTAATTCCCTCCCTTTTCTATGCATAGCCTATTGATTTGCTAATTCTTTCTTTCTGGAAAATTTCATAGTGGATGTTACATTTAATCATAATAAATCCTTTCATCAAAGAGGTTATCTAAGGACTGTTTGTTTATTTCTATGAAGTTTTGCAATTTTTTTTGTCAAAACGTCATGGTTATACATCTTATTTAAGTAATTATAAGCATTAACTCATCTGTCTCCAACGAGAATCAGTTAATTCCAGAACAGCGTGGAGGTTATTCAATGTCCTGCTGATGAAAATTCTTTCCATCTTTTTTTTTACCATTTTTTTTTTTTTACCAGTCCTTATGACATCCTTTCTATAATGAACAGAATTTAAGTCTGTTGTGAAGTCACATGCGATTTGACGTGTTTGCTTCAAGTTCTGGTAATGTTTCTTTAATTACATTTAATTTAGTTATAACCAAACTAACCTTACTATAGTTAAATAAATGGAATGTTAGTATAATTATTGAGAAGTCATGTGTGTTTTGACATGTTTGCTTTATACTCTGCCAATGTTTCTTTAAATACAGTAGAAATAACCCAACTAAACCTTTCTATAATAAACAGAATGTTAGTCTGTTGAGAAGTTACATATGTGTTTTGTCATGTTTGTTTCATGTTCGGCCAATGTTTCTGAAATACAGTAATTATAAGCTAACTGAACCTAAATAACAGACACATGGCCCTTGATTTTCTTTATCATAATGATGTTCTTTCTGGTCCTGAGAGGCAATGATCTTTGTACTACAGGTCTCATGTATTTGAAGGTTCATAAACTCAATCTACAAGATAAATTGCCATCCAGTGGATAGCTAATTTGATGCCTGTGTAACATTCATTTCTTGAATAATTACCTGAAATTGTCTTGTACATAGTGTACTCCAACTCAGGGACTACTATACAGCTGTACATTGTAGTTTGCCCTAAGGAGCATCCTCATCTCTTATCGTATCTATTTTTAGACACTCAGCATAGTTTGTTCCTGAAGAGTTAACCTTAACCTTTGTATTGTGTCTAAAAATAAATTATTATGATAATCTCTTCTTCATTGTTTACAGCTTGATCACACACATGTGTAAATGTTTTTTGTTACTAAATGTTTTTTGTTTGAAATGGAATTCAGGTTATATGATTTCAAACCAGTTTTATTTGTATCTTTCTTTATAATAAGAACTGTGATCCATTATGCGAGCACTGTGAAAGTGAGATTGCTGCGATCTCCTTTGCCACTTTACAGCACCTACCTGCCAACACTATACACTACACATTTTGAACTAGTTTTTGGCCTCGATTACTTTAACATTACTGTTTCATTAAAGTGCACCTAAACCCAAAAATTTTTTTTCGCTTAACGAAATAAGCTTATTTTTTGGAGTATTTCTGTGCAAAAATTTTTTAATTTGCTTAAATCTTAAATTTTCTGTGCCTAGTCAAAATACGGATAATCGGCCGCCATCTTGCCCCACGACCGAGTTTAAAGAGGAATGGCTCTAGCGGATAATGTGACGTCAAATCGAGAACACGAAAGTCTGCTTTTCACACATTTTCACTTGTTTGGGAAGGTTTTGGTCGATATTGTCCGAAATATGCCGACCAGGTGTGTTGTATGAGGAATGTATCAAGCGTGATACCCTCTTGCAAATTTCGCACGTTGCTACATCCTCCTACGACACACTTAGTTGGCATATTTTCGGACAAAATCGACTACAACCTTCCCAAACAAGCGAAAATGTGTGAAATGCAGACTTTCGTGTTCTCGATTTGACGTCACATTACCCGTTAGAGCCATTCCTCTTTAAACTCGGCCGTGGGGCAAGATGGTGGCCGATTTTCCGTATTTTGACTGGGCACAGACAATTGAGGATTTGAGCAAATAAAAAAATGTTTGCACAGAAATACTTCAAAAAATACGCTTGCTTCGTTAAGTGAAAAAAAATTTTTGGGTTTAGGTGCACTTTAAAGAAGGTTGCCCTGTAATCTTACTTTTATTCAGGAAGAGGGTAACACTCAACTCTGGATAGATTATGATCTTAAAGAGTAACATGTCCCACCATGTGTTCAAGTTGATCCTTCAGTTTGGCAGTATGACTACCTTTTGAACAAAGCAGTGTAGTTTTTTTGAGTGTTTACCTTTGAACTCCCAAGATTTGATCATTAATTCTCCCCTTTTAGTTACCACACACTTCCTTGTATATTAGTGATGAGAAGTTAATGTTAGATCAAGATAACAACTTTACCTTAGTTTGAGTATTCTCATGACCTGTTTGATGGTGTTAAGGGAAGAAGTTACTTAACAGTTTGATTGATCGCTTCTGGGGGTACAGGGTTAAAATACAGTACAGGGCCGGGTTGTTCAAAGCTGGGTTAAGATAACCCAGGGTTAGCGTGAAATTTGATCTCAGATCTGAAAGCTCTGAAAGAAAATTTAGTTCAATTCCATTTGTCTACAATTTGATGATTGAATGTCCTAGTAAGAATTACGAAAATTATCCCAAAACGCCTTTTGATCAGAGAAATTTAGAAACGTGGATTAAAATTTAACCCTGGGTTAGTGCTAATCGGCCTTTGAACAACTGGACCCAGGGGTTTCATTTAGGGCCGGGCAATGGGCAAATTGACCTGGTCTGAGGACAGTTTTGCCCACCTGGTTTGACAATCTGGAGGAAAGTTTAATATCTAATAATAAAAGAAGTTCAATTTAAAAAGTTTTGCCCACCTGTAAAAACCAGTTGCCCTCCTGCTGAAAACATCAGTGAAACCCCTGACAGTAAGATGTAAAAAATATTAAATACAATGAGTGAAATTTGGATTAGGACAGTGAGACAGGTTAAATTGATTGGGGGTTTGTTTTTTGTTTGTTTTTTTCTTCTTTTTTTTCCCCTTGTGAACTGATAAATCAGGTTGATCTGAGGATAGTTTATTTCTTAATTATGTCAGTTGAAGTTACAAGTCTTTCATACAAATTACTACTGGCTTTAAAAACCTGTTCAGTTCATCTCATTTTGTGTGCTCCAGGAGTCACAATAACTAATTGATGAACAGCACAAACTTGGTTTAGTTCGTCTGATGTGCATGGGTCTGTATATGTACTTGTGATGCTATATGTTCATTTTTTAATTCATCTAGCCTTAATTTATATGTAGATTTATGATCATAATGCTGGTTCTTGAAACCTGTTTACTTCATGGAAATATATGTTCTTCCGGATTAAATGCTCTTCATAAGCTATTAATAGACAGCACAAATTTAGTTTAACTTGTCTGATGTGAAGTTGCAATTAAGGGCTATTGATTTAACAAAGCAGCTAAACTTCAATTAAAAATTTATGCTTTCTAGGAAATCAGTGTACTAGGTTTTCAGCTTTAACTAAACTTGTTTTAAAAGTACACAGCTAAGACCTCTAGAGCTGCATTTTGTCAGATCTAGAATTGTCCCATTTAAATATTAACAGGTGGTTGTTTTCTGTATTCTTTCTTAAATTTTAGTTTGTGTACCCAACAAGCACTTTGAAAATCATGCAATTTTAATTGAGATATTTTAAATTTTAATCTGATTCACTCTGCAGAAGTCCTTCGTTAGATCACTCAGTCCAGTTTCACCATTCAAAGTAAATTTTACTTTAAATGACTTTATAGTTTTATTAATAGTAGTTATAATACATATCTTTTCATGCTTCAAGTAGATAATAAATTTTAGCTGGTCTTACCCAGCTATTTGCCTAACTTTATCATACAATTCCAACATTATATGAGGCAATACTAGTCTTGTTATCACTGTTTGCCTGGTTATTGTTTGGAATCGACACAAGTCATTCATCAGAAGTAAGGTTCTGTAAATCAACAATTTATTGTTTTTTTTATCATCTTATACAGAGCTATATAGGTGAATGTAAATGCTTCACAGATGAATTTCAGCCCAAGGAGAGGAAGCTGTTATTAAGATATTTTGTTCAACAGGAGTATAGTGTCAGGTAAATTTGAACTCCAGCATACTGAGTTTTCCACTGTACAAGCGAATGTATTAAATGCAATCTTCTATTTATTATGAATATTATTGTGAATTTCTTGCCTATCATTTTTATCCTCTCTGATGAACAGCTACACTGTAGTGCTTGGGTTACTCTAGAATCAGTTTACAGTGGCCAATGTACTTTAACAACTCTGTTGATAAAACCAAATTATCTTGTAATACTCTACTTTGACATACAGGTGTTAGGCACCACAGTTTCTTTACTAGATTAAGAAACTTACCTCCTTTATCATTTTAAACATTTAATTTAAAAGTTAGTCAGCTTGTGAGCCATGAGGACCATACTGAATCTTGCTATTTTCCTCCATTGCTGGGGTGCTAGTCTATCCTAAGGACAATTGCCCCCAAAACCCACAGCTCTTTCTTTTATTTCCAGTGTGCTGGTACCTTTTACTCTGCATGTTTACCTCTTTGTCCTTTTTGCCATCACTTTTTAACTAAAATTGATGGAATTTCTCCCTCCAATCTTATTTTCTAGCAGTAAAGTGATGAGAAGAAACAAAAATATCACCATATTTTTAGAGCTAAAATTATTTGGTGTGGAGACTTAGCAAAATTGAAAGAATATCTAAAGGAAAACAAAATCTGCAAGTTAGAGAAGAAGTAGCAAGTTCTATTTATTTTTGTGTCTGTTCAGGAGCCATGAGTGAATCAGGAGGCCAGGCAGCAGTGGGTGGGCGGAGTATGTTGGACAACATGGTCGGAGTTGGTGACATGGTGCTTCTTGAGCCCTTGACAGAAGATTCACTGATAGAGAACCTTTGGGACAGATACAATAACAAAGATATCTATGTAAGTTTTTATTGATTTCCCTGTGTAGTTCAACGAACAGAGCTACTTGTAAATGAAAAGTCAAAGTACATAAAATATGTTGTTTGGAACTCACACTTTTGTCTGTTATGCATGTTGGATGATACATAGTATTAAAGGCATGAACTGGGAAAAGGATGCATTCTTTGTTGACACCCATTAATATTTTGCAATTCTTTTTTTTTTAAACAAACATGACCATTTCAAAAATAGTACGTACGTGAATGCATCAAATTTTTTCCTCACCTCTTTTGTAATGATCACCAGATGAATTTTATTGTACAATCTACTTTTACAAATATCAGTTGCTACAGTGTTTCAGAGTTAAAATGGATGTATAAGACTGAATGTACATGGACACTGTACTGTTAGGGTTATGGCCAGGGTTGGCTATGCTAGCCTTAATTTTTACAATGACACACCCTATAGAGTTGTGTAGTTTGTATGAACATAATTTACAGGAAGTTGGTGTTTTTCAGTGATTAGTTATACATGTTTGACTTGTACAAAATTAATTTATTAAGTTGAACATTATCTCTTGATAGTGGCTTTTAATGAATTATAAATACATTGTACATATGTATAGAAAGTATATTATGTAGTAAGGGAATGGGGATGTCATAGTTTTTATCATTTAACTTGCAGACTTACATTGGAGATGTGGTGGTGTCAATCAATCCTTACCGTAAATTCAACTTGTATACTCCCGAAAGGATCACAGAGTACAGATCTAGAAACATCTATGAGTTGCCTCCTCACATGTGAGTACAGCTCCTTGTTTGAAAACAAAGGATAATGACCTTATTTTGAGTCTTTAGAAGTTGGATATGTGGTGGTATAATTGCCTCCTCTGTCTGTTATTGTACTCTACAAAATGTGGGTTGAAAAGCATTTTTTTTGTTTAGCCCTGGCCAATATCTTTATTTTGTGTTCTTGGGTAAGACACTCCCTTCACAAAGTGTCCCTTTCACCTCTTGGGAGTATATTAAAACAAATGGATGATTATACCAGCAAGATTTTGAGAGAGAGGTAAATTGGGGAAGCCCTTAACCACAGTGAATCAACTTTTCAATCGGTCAGATGCAATACCATAACCAATCATAATGTGTTCACTTGAATTGTTCTGTCCTTCAGGCAGTTTTCTTAGTCATGATGCTTTGAAATCTCAATAGCTCTTTGAATTGGGACACTTTCCATTCTCTGATTTGCCATTGTGACTACTTCAGTTTTGCTTTAAGACCACACTTTATTGAAAACTTATAGATTTAATACTAGGTTTATGAAAGATTCCCTTGTCTATAGAGGTGCAATCTTTTGGAACACTATTAGCTTAAATGAACGTAACATCTTGCACAAAAACCCGATTGAGCTGTTTTGAAATTTGAAAATAAAGCCTTATTTTAGAGATTATAAATTTAATATTGTTTCAGCTTCAGCTTTAGCTGTCTGCCATAACAATGATGACTTTCTCTACTTTTGATTAAGATGTTAGTGTTAGCCTTTTACTTAGTATTTAGCTAGTCTTCTTCTTATTTAAATAATGCGTAACTAAATACACGACCCCTCAAGCTGTTAGCTTTAATTATGATGATCGTGTTTAAATAAAGGTCTTATCTTATCCTTATTCCATTTTATTTAAAACAGTTATGCCATAGCTGATGATGCCTACAGATCCATGAGAGATTACAATCAGGACCAGTGTATTCTGATCACTGGCGAAAGTGGGGCTGGAAAAACAGGCAAGTTTCAAGTTTGATTCTGAATCATTTTGCCTGCTGCATGAGGTTGTTATCAGGGTGTTTCAAATTATTTCTGCCTGTCTGCTGTTGGGAGGATTGAAGTCACCAATAATCCTTCTAATTTGTTTCTTTAGAAGCTTCTAAGATTGTTATGCAGTATGTGGCAGCAGTGTCTGGGAAAGGATGGGAAGTGGACAGAGTTAAAGAACAGTTGTTGCAGTCCAATCCTGTTATGGAAGGTTAATGATATTTCTGCTAAATAATTATATTATTGTTTATTGCCTTTTACCCATTTCATTTGTTTCTCATTTCTGGATCATCCAATTTCTTGTTCATGTGTGAGATGTGTGATTGTTCTGTGTGAGAAATTGGAAATTGGATCAATAAAGGAATAAGTAGATAAATTTTTAAGTTTTCTTAATATTTAAACAATAAAACAAATGAAAAGATGATAGAACAGGGCTCGAAATTAATGGTAACCCATTAACCAATGGTTAGTAATTTTCAACCTTTGGTTACTAAAAAGGTGTCCAACTAACCCGACGTGGTTAGTAAAATTTTCTAGCATAATTATTTAAACATTGGTGGACTTCAGGACAGAGGAATACTTAGAATACGCAAGCTGTTTAATCAACTTAAACTCTTTTTAGAGAATGTGCTGTAGATGTACTGTTCTTGACTAATCACATGACTGTGGTAAACGAGAGGGAAATAAAATAGGACTGGTGCATAATTGTCAACATTTTTAAGGTCACCTCGCAATTTCAGCTACTCTTTAATTTGTCCTAGTTGTTAAACGAGAGGGAAATAAAATAGGACTGGTGCATAATTGTCAACATTTTTAAGGTCACCTCGCAATTTCAGCTACTCTTTAATTTGTCCTAGTTGTTATTATCAAAATGCTCAATATTTGAGATATCGCAACTTGTGAGCTTGGATACCAAACTTGATAATTTGGTTAGTAAAAAAGATGTCAACTAACCCAAAGGATTAGTGATCTAAAAATGAAATTTGAGCCCTGTAGAAAATGAAGAGAAGATTGAAGGAATGCAGGAATGAATTAATGATTGATTGACTGGTGGGTTTAATGAATTAACAATGGAAAATAAATTGGCAAAAGAAAAGGAGTTAATGACTTATTAATAATTAATAATTGACAATTAATTAGTGGTTGATTAATGGAATGAATGAGTGAATCATTGAATGAACAATGAATGAATGGTCGATCAATAGATTTAAGAATGAATGGATGAAATTAATAGTTGAACAAAAGACAGAATAACTAAAGGTGATGGAGAATCATGAAGGCAGAGGTAATAGGCACATTTCATGCCATTGTATAATTTTAGAGATCTTGTTTGGTTGGGTGTTCATGAGTATGTGTCCTGTTACTTTTGCAGCATTTGGCAATGCAAAGACCCTAAAGAATGACAACTCATCTCGATTTGTAAGTGGATTAAATAAGAAATTATTTTACATATAGCTGCTGTAGATCTTACAATTCCTGAATATTAAAAGTTTGTGGATAATTGCAGTAATTATCTTCATGATCCTAGGTTCCATAGAAAGTCCTGAAGTTTTAGTTGTTTATTTTTGAGGACTTGAACAGTCCTTTAACATGCTGGAAGATGAAAAGCTTCAGCTACTTGAGACTGATTAACCTTTTTTTTAATTAGGTAGTTATTGTATATAGGTGTTCTTGAGATTCTTGGAATAAGCCATGAATTGCCCTTTTAAAATATTATTTTAAAATATGGATTTGTATATATTGGAAACTAAGCTGTGAATTGCCCTTTTAAAATATTTCATAGCTTAGTTTCCAAAATATACAAATCTATATTTTCTCAATAATTATTTCATAGAACTTTTGGGTGTTTCTACTGAACAATATCAACTCAAGTTGGTTTCAAACTCTTTGAAGTGAATGATGAGTTTACTTAGTATAATCAATTTATGTTTGATTGTTCAGGGGAAATACATGGATCTTGAATTTGACTTCAAAGGTGATCCAGTTGGAGGAGTCATCACAAAGTGTGAGAGAGATGCTGTTGTATTTAATTTTTGTGATTTGTTTTGGGATTTAATCACACTTTAGAAATATTATGTCAGTTGTTTTCAGCATCCTTTTGGTAAAAAATTTCTAATTACTATTTGAATCTTTTATTTCATTTTCAGATTTGCTGGAAAAGGTAATTATGAATTTTATAGGTCTGGAATAAACCACACTGTCATTTATCTGTTTACATGCACAACATTTTTATCTTAGTTTGCTGATTCCTCGAAGTGTGAAGGACAATTGAGGCACAGATTTAAGCTTATCTATACCTCAGTGGTAGACTCAAGGGGACCTTTATTGGATAAACAAGATCAAAATTTACCAGAATCTTTTTGATCCTTTTATGATAATTTGCCAATAAAATTTTTTAATCAAATTACATTTATTGAATTAACATTAATCATTGATTACATTATACAATATATATTTAGTTACATAAAGTGGGATTTATTAAATGCACTTCAGAAGTATACTTATTTTATTAGCTTCACTCTTAATAATTTCTCTAAGATGTTTATTAATTAGTTTGTGGTTTTGAGCATGACTTGTATTGAGATCATTTCTTTCCATTACTCGTGTAATATTTCCCATTTGTTTTTTAATTTTTATACAAACCTGTAACTGTCTGACTTGAAGCAAACATGTATCCCACCAATGTTTTTTTGTTTGTTTGTTTAGTCTCGTGTGGTACATCAAGCCCAAGGGGAGAGAAATTTCCACATTTTTTACCATCTTCTCTCTGGTGCCTCTGATGAACTTCTTGGTAAATGATTTTACAATAAGTTAAAAAAATTATGATCTACAGTATTCTTAGTTGTAAGGGTTTTTAATCATAGTTTTAAAGGTCTGGGCCGGGTCGTTCAAAGGTGGATTAAGATAACCCAGGGTTAGTGTGGAATTTGATATCAGACCTGAAAGCTTTAAAAGAAAATTCAGTTTAATTCCATGTGTCTACAACTTGATGATTGAATGCTCTAAAAAGAATTAACGAAATTACCCCAAAACGGCTTTTGAACAGAGAAATATAGAAACCTGGATTAAAATTTAATCCTGGGTCAGCGCTAATTGCCCTTCGAACAACTGGGCACAGAAGTCAAAGTGAAATAGAGCAGTTACTCTTCATTTTCTTCTTCAAATCTTTGCCTCTTTCCTCTTCACTGCACGAGTATTAACTTAGAGCTTTGAGATGTTGGTGGAATGTCCTATAATAAATATCAGCCATACCACCTATTCAAAGACAAGGGTTGTGGACAGCATTTTCTTATATATTTAAATATTAGAGAAAGTGTCTTTTTCTGTGCTAGTGTGCAACACACAATAGAAGTGATACTGAAATACTTATTGATAGATAATACAAATTTGATGAACTGTCCCACAGTTTAGCTGCCTCATTTCAACTTCTATGTGAACTCTTGAAACAGGGAAACTTCACCTTAGCCGTGACTGTAACGATTACACTTACCTCAATCACAGTGGATGTATAAAGGTTAATACAATTGATGACAAGAAGGACTTTTTAGTAGTTGAGGTTAGTGTTTCAAGAAAACTTTATATGTAGCATGGTAATTAGTAGAATTTTGTCAAATGATCACAAAAGCACATACTTAATCATTCATGTAGTTCATCTTTGAAAACTTTTTGTTCTCTTTATTTCTTGGTGAAAGTGGACTTGGGGCTAGTACATGATGATTGTATCTACTACCTTGCAAATCTACACTTATAAACTGTCAATGTCCAGATCCCTCTTTCAAATTGTCAGTGCTCTGAAGATACGTTTCACATGATATTCTTTACAACTGTAACATAACTTTCCTTCATTATGATTAGTAATTCCTTTTTTGTTACAACAAGAGAGCAATGGATATTGTTGGGTTCACTCAAGATGAGAAGCTGTCCATTTACACTCTTTTGTCTGCCATTCTGAACCTTGGAAATATTGCATTTGATGAAGCTGTTGATAAAGTTGGTGGACATGACACTGTGACCCCCACAAATCAGAAGTGTAAGTTCTGTAAAGTTTATTTTGAGATTGGCAGATAATGTTCAGAAGTTAACTCGTATACTCCTTACCATGGCGTGATCCAACACTGTTTTCTGACAGTGTGTAGATTTTTTCTTACACACTTACAGTAACTTGAAAATCTTGTTATTGAAGTTGGTTAGATTGTTGACAGATCGAGGTGCTTTGTCAAGCACTATTAACCTCAAAGCAGCTGAAGATCGAGGAACAAAATGACTTCCTACTAATGTTAATAGCAAGAAATTGCTAACTGAAGATGAATTTGATTTCTGGCCATAATTTATATCAGCGTATCATCAGAAATGAGGCAATACTTTGGTTGGCTAGTTATTATCCTTAACCACTTTAACTTAAGTTTTTTGTAAGTCTGAGTGGCATTAATACTCTTACTTGGCCAATTACTCACCTAAGTGTTTGGGAAAGTAGTGGATATTCCCAGTGTTGCTTCATGCTACAATGAATATACATACATACATACATTAATTTTTTTTAATGAACACATCCCATCTGGGGCTTTTTTCACTATTAGTTGTCTCTATTTCTGCTGATTGCTAACTGTAATTACTGATCTTTCATATCATCATCAAATTCTAATTATAACAGATCTAGACTGGGCATGCGAGATGCTTCAGTGTGGAACTCATTTGTTGAAAGATGGTTTGTCAAAGAGAACTGTGGAGGCTGGTAATGAGAGGGTTTCAACGCATCTTACCACTGCACAAGTATGTTTCCATGTGTATAGTGTTTTGTTCTAAATATCAGTCACAGAGCATACCTAATCAGCTTATTCGTGCATGTCAATTGTATTTACATCAAAACTCCTTTTAAGAGGTTACCTAAGGGAAAATGGCTCATACTATAATTATTATGCAAAGTTGGCATGCAGGTATATAGAGGTCACATTCTATGTACATGCATGCATGTATGTCTTTCAGGAATAACCTTCTTTTACCAGTGTTGCACATGCTGAAAGAGTATGCTACATGCTCTATATCTCAAATTTACAATGTGATTCGCTCCTATAGTTGAAGGTGCTACTTATTTTGAAGATTAGCCCACCAGGGATCAAAGTTGTAAGAACTTATTTGTACTAGAGTGAACACGGCTCCTTACATCCATGGTTATGTTGTAGTCAAGTGAAAATTAAATATTCCCACCAATAACGTAGCTCCATTTTCTACCTTTAAAAGCACACACAACCACAATTCCTCTATTTGCTGTGACGAAGGGCTAACGCTTGAAACGTCAGCTTTTGTATTCGTTATGTTGGCCAATTTATTTTTTCAACTTTGTTGATATATGAAAATTAACTAATTTCGAGATGAGTTATTATTTACAATATTCTTAGTTCAAGTGACAAACAGTTTCATAACTTACAATTTGTGTTTCTGAGTAGTTGGATCCCTTGATTCGCTATCTCGATGCTTTATCTTGATGCTTACGTTTACGACCGTTGGTAACCAGCTTCAAATGTTGTTACATCATAAATTGTTCCTTTTAAAATATAATTATGTCACATGACCTATTTTTCCCGTCTCGTGTAGTTGAGGGGAATTCACAATTATGATAATGAATTTGAATTCTTTGCTATGCGCGCCACTGAACATGCAAATCACAATGCTCAAAGACTGCTCTCGTTATGGTCTCTATCATTCTTTTAGGCTTACTATGCTAAGGATGCTCTTTGCAAAGCAATCTATCGAAGGATGTTCACTTGGATGATTCAACGAATTAATGACAGCATAAAGGTAATTGGCTTTCAACACTCCACTTTCACCTTCATCATCAAAAAAGTCTAAATTTTGTCATTGAATCGATTGAGAGACCATTTTGATGTTTTAATTTAGTGCAATGCTGTTTAGTTGATGTTCTGTTTCTCTTTCAAAAAGTTTCTTCTCTTTTTTCATTGTTTTGTTTTGTTTTTTTTTTTTTTCAGGTTAAAAAGAGGGGAAAGAGGAAGGTGATTGGTGTATTGGATATTTATGGATTTGAAATATTTAGGGTATGTAAATTACTAATAATTAATGAATGCATTTATTTGGAATGATAGAGCCTGTTAAGTTAAAAGGACTGCAGTGTTCTTGTTTTTATATCAGGCATACTGGTTGATAATGTTCATTGACAACTAATAATCTTCTAGCACAGGATTTGATATGGATACCACAGTCCCTCTAAAAAGCCTCCTCTCTGAGATAAGTCCTCTGACCTATCATGCCAATATTTTGTGATTTCCCATCCTCCTTCTTCAGTCTTCAGTCCAGTTCAGTATTGAATTTCTTTGCATACTAAAATTAGGGGAAACTACATGTAGCTTCTCTTTTGCAGCAAGGCGGAGGGGGGGGGGGGGTGAGGACCTCGAGTCTTGTCATCCTGGCTACCTCAAAGGATTTGTAAATAATTCATTGTATTGCAATGAAGATGGATAGACCTCCAGCTAGTCGTTTGTCCCATGATTCATTTAAGATATTTGTTTTCATGGCCAGCTGCAATAATATTGAAACTACTCAGAATTAAAGAATACTTGGGTGTTTTGAATTCAAGGCTTTTTTGATGTGGTTGCTTTTTTAATGGATTGGAAGTGTGGTACACTTCAGAGTGGCACTGTAGAATAATGGGGAACTTTTACTTTTATAGAATAATGGTTTTGAACAGTTTATCATCAATTACTGCAACGAGAAGCTGCAACAGATCTTTATTGAGCTGACTCTTCAATCTGAACAAGAGGAATATATCAGAGAGGTAGGAAAGTGTGGGTACTATCACACAAGATGCCATTTACTCTCAAAACATTTCACAAGGTTTCAATTCAAAATTTGCATTTGTAAAGTTTTGATTCAGGGCTGTGGTCTAGCAGCACCCTGGCGGACTTGGCGCCTTACTTTTGTTCTTGGGCGACTAGGGAATCTTAGTTTTTTCGTAAAAAGTATATGCTGGGCACCCTGGATTTCACAGTTTCAGAGCACTAATAATAATAATAATAATAATAATAATAATAATAATAATAATATAATAATAATAATAATAATAATAATAATAGCTTAGTTTACTGAATTTTTATTTTTGTTTTAGAGAACTGCTTTTTGTGAAATATTTTTAAGGAAAAATCTATTATTATTATTAAGTTAATACCGAAGAGATTCAAGACTTCAGATTCAAGACCTCTCTCAGCTAGAGACTTTTTAAAATTGTTTTAATATTTATACCTTAATTTGTCTTAATTTTGTTTGTTATCCTGTATTTTTACTGATTTTGTGAAATAAAAATTATCATTACAATTAAATAATAATAATAATAATTATAATAACAACACCTTTATTTAGACACGATAATGTTTAAAGTTGAACAGCTTGTGGGGTCGTGTGTAAATCCAAATAAACTTTAAATTAAATAATTTAAATGGTGATGGTTTTTGACGAGAGGGGAAAACCAGAGTACCCAGAGAAAAACCTCTGGGCTCCCTTAAATTTTTTTAGAGCACAGCCTAGTGGCTGCTGAATTTTTTTTAGATTTTTATGACCTTTGTGAATTGACTTGTACAGTTTTGTTTTCTAAAACTGGCTATTTCAATTCTCATCTCGCAGGGTATTGAATGGGAATCAATTGAGTACTTTAACAATTCGATTATCTGCGATTTGATTGAAAAGGTGAGTGGGACTTGAGGATCTTCTCTCTCTCATGCAGCGAAGGGAACTCATTCATGTCTTTGGCTGTTAGCACGACAGGCATTTTTTGCTTTTTCTTATTTGTTACAGAGAAATTTTACCATTCCAGAGTGTACTGATAGTGCAGATGCTACTCTAGATGGCGTTGTTAGTGTTTCAACCAGTCATTCACTTTTGCAGCTTATAAATTCAGTTATTTCACTGACTGCACAATACTTTTGTGTTATTTTTGCACCCATATCTTCAATTTGATGTACCTGTACATTCCAGAAATTACATATTTTTTTGTATTGTACTAAAAAATCGTGCACCTATGTTGGGCTATGGTCAAGTTGTTTTGATAATGAAGAATGGATCATTTAATGTGATCGTTCAGGTGAGTGTAGTCCTGAAAAATGCTGTTATTCCTGGGAGTATGTGTCATGGACATCAGTCCTTATCTCCACGACAATCCCACCGGCTTATGCTATAAATTATTATGTGGAAGGTCCGTATGGGAGAAAACTGTACTCACGACAAAGAGCACAGTTTTTTTCAATACGAACCGACCTAGACTTATTTGTTTTTTTGTTTTTTTTTTCTGCTGGTTTCCTGTTTATCGCTTTGCCGTAAAAGGCACGGAAAAATTTCGGACCGTGGTCCATTTTGTAAAATGCTGGACCAGTCATGAGCGCTCAAACTGAGGATTTTAGATGCGGCCATCTAAGATGCTTCAGAAAAAAAAAAGTAATGCTATCACTATTGGGTTCAAGCCATTTAATGGGCAGTGAATAATGTTTTATGAAAATTACCTTTCTATCATTTCTTCTTAGACTCATGTCGGAATCATACCACTTCTTGACGAGGAATGTTTAAGACCTGGAGAGGTGAGCACGGTCCCTTTAAACTCTTCCATTTTTGTACCATCAGAGGGTTGTGCTTGACAAGTCCAGTTGGTTCAAACAGAAAGATGAATAAATCTTATTGTTACCTATATTTATTACACTCACCTGGGTGAGTTTATAAATCTTTTGAGGTGTATCTTGCTTGTATTTCTCTAGGTCAGCGATATGACGTTTATTGCTAAGCTCAACGCGCATTGCTGCGAGCATCCACACTTCGAGAGCAGAGGAAGCAAGAAATTCCTGTCTGATACGACTTTGCCGCATGACTGTTTCAGGCTCAGACATTACGCTGGGAGTGTAAGTAGTTCACCAAAGCCCTTCAAGCTCCTCTACATAAAATGGCAGGGAACTTGCTGCAGGCGTTTTGCCCCTGCCATTTTACCCTAACGCCTGTCTCGCCCTATGCGTGTCTAGCCCCGCGCGTGAGTGTCGCGCTTCGCGCTTGCCTCGTGCTACCTTCTGGTCGCCTGAAAATTCGTAAAAAATATACCTTTTTGACCTGTTTGGCAAGGCTAGATGAGCTCTTGTAACTATGCTAGTCAGTTAGTCAGTCTTGTGGGTAGACATTTTACCCATGAGGTACTTCTGTTCAGTTGGGAATTGCTTCCCAAACTTTTTCTAAACTATTGCACTGCTTACAAACTTTCCCACTCTGTAAGAGATTATAGTGTGCCTTTCAGGCAGGGAGCATTAAATTTTTATTGGGAGGGGTGGGTGAGATTTTTATGCTGATTTATAATGAATAATACAGATAATCAGCTGCGGAAAACAGGTCGATTTGGAGGAATTGATCAGTAGGAAAACACATTATGGGCAACAAGTTAAAGCTTTTGCCGTGGGTCAAGTAACGGTGAGAAAGGTCTGAAGCCTTGGCAGCCTGAACCGTGATTTCCACGGTCCTCAATTTTTTTTTGTTTTTTTTGTTTTTTTTGCTCCTTTAACAGGTAACATATTGCGTAACTGGTTTTCTGGACAAAAATAACGATTTGTTATATAGAGATCTCTCCCAGTGCCTCTATGCTTGTGGTCATCCATTGGCAAGAACGCTCTTCCCGGACGGTAAGATAACGACGAATAAACTACCTTTGTTATTTTTTTTACATTGATCGATTCATTCGACCGCTATGGTCCGTTGTCTATTGGACTGAAAGTGAAAGTTGAAACTGCGTTGCGAGCATGGGGTCGCGCTATAGTTTTGCGAGGAAAATCAGAGTTAGTAAGATGAAGTAATACAAAGGGAGGTCATTAAATGCACTGACAGAACAAATACACAATATGTTATGTGAAGCTACCTTTGTGATTTATGCCTGAGGCTCTGTCGTAAAGAATAACCGATCTCGTTTGTTACGCTGACGTAACGCTCGTCTGTCTCTACAGGTTGTCCGACCAAGGCAACCAAAAAAAGACCACCCACCACAGGAACTCAGTTCAAGGTAAACTATATCTAAAGTGATCTCCACGTTAATGCGCAGTTATTGTTGAGGTAGTAGAGAGCAATTTTCATTTGATTGTCGAAAGACATCATGGATTCGTTAATTTTGCTTCAAAGTTCGCTGTAATTGCGGCTCTTTTCATTTGCGCTTCCCTGCAATTTGAGATTCTTTGCCTTGTTCAAATTAGCCGTTGTGCTTACATCGGTTTACGACCCTTAATTGAATAGGGAGATTGAAATAATTTCTTTGAAACGAGATATATTTGGGCTGAGTGACATAGTACGCTTTGTATGCAAGTAAGCTGGACACAGTTTACCTTAACTACGACATAATAAGCATGAAATTCTCAGTATTTGCCTTGTTGTTCGACCAGAAGGTCATTGGTACTGTTATTAAACACGTTTTTAGAAACAGTCAAACCCCTATGCTTTTGTACCGTGGGTACCTTGGCTGTAAATCTGAAGACCATGTTTTCTTGACATGTGGAATCTCTCTTCTTTCTGACAGGTTTCAGTCTCTGAGTTGATGAAAAATCTTAAAACTAAGAACCCTCATTACATCAGATGCATCAAGGTACGTTACCTCTTTATTTCATTTTCATTGCAAAGGATTTGCAATTAGTAGCCACTGAATTATTTGCCCTTACTATTTTACTTAAGTATAGCTTCAGGCTAGGACTTTCTATTAGCGGGCGTGTTCCGTTCTTAAGTTAGTGACGCTAATTTGGGCGAGCAAAGACGCCCGCGGTGCAGGCTAAAGCTAGTGGAAAATCACCCACGGACAGATAAAACAGGGGAAATAAAAAAAGTACATGTACAAATGCCTGCATTGCTCGATCGTTTTCACCTGTTCAAAACCCTTCTCTTTTTTTCCTTTTCAGCCAAACGACAGAAAAGTTGCAGGACTGTTCGATGACAAACTAGTAAGACACCAGATACGATATCTCGGGTGAGGCTATCTATTCAGTTTCCTAATCTTGTATAACCTTCAGGGGAATGCTTAGAGTATTGGATATCATGAAAGATTAGCCTGGAGCGGTAGGTCCAGTCGAAGCCTGGGACAAACTTAACGTGGATTCGTTGCTGTTTGTGTATCTTATTAGTCTCACCGTAAAGTTTACATTTTGTTATTTGCAGTCTCGATAAACCCTATTTTTGTTTCATTTTAAGTCACTCACGTTTTTTCGTTGTTTGTCAGCTCTCACAAACTGGTTACCCTTTATTCATAGGTAATTTTGAACGTCGTAAGGATTTGTAAACCCACTGACCGAGTTCTGGTGTTTGAAGTAATCTTCCTTGTTGGGTCTTTTATCCAGGTTGATGGAGAACATTCGCGTTCGAAGAGCAGGATTTGCATTTAGACAGGAATATGACATTGCACTTGAGAGGTAACATACAGTTCCTTTTCCTTGACATGTTTCTGTTTAAACATATGAACCAATCAGTCAGTTTATTCTTAACAGGTAGTCTGTAGATCCTAAGGAAATTTTAGAGCGCTTTTCGTTTGAGTTTTTTTTATAACCAAATCCAGTGTCATCACAGCGACCAATCAGAAGAGAGTAAATTTCAAACGGCGCCATTGGAAGAACGAAGTGAGTTCTTAACCGGCGCCAAGCGCGGGAAAGCGTGAAGGACCAGGTCACGTGTAGCTTAAGTTTTGCCTCGGATTGGCTGAGAGGGTTTTAATTATAGAGTGCGGTGAAGAGAACTAATGCCACTTAGGATCAACTCAAGCACAACTACAAAAAGGCAGCAAAGCTTACTAAACTAAACATTTGCTTGTTCAGGTACAAGATGCTTTGTAAAAAGACCTGGCCCAACTGGGTGGGCATGCCAAAAGAAGGCCTCAAAGAACTACTTAAGGTACTTTCTATCGATAAGCTATTCCGGATTTTTGGTCACTGGAGACGAGAGAAAGAGCGGTCGAGCCAAAACCGGCGGTCGTTTAGGGAACGGCTGTGAAACCCCCCCCCCCCCCCTCTCCGTTTTTGCGCGCTCGCTTTTCCGCTCGAGCACGGCTTTTTTATCTATCAATTTACATGAACGCTCAGTCAAGTTTTTACCGTTGCTAGGAAAGAACTTATATGTGCGTATTTTAGTGAGAGTGTTTCTCAGAGATGTGTCATAAGCGAAGAACGGTTCTGGAAAGTACGTTAATGATTATCTTTTTCTTTTAGAGTCTGAATATCAAACCAAATGCGTACGCGTATGGAAGAACAAAGATCTTTATTAGGAATCCACGAACGGTGAGATATGTTAATGGGAGAAGGAATCGGTATTTAAGATTGTGAACTACTATTTCTTAACTTTATATTCGACAAAAGTCGGAATTTGTAGTTGTAAAACCTTCTGATCTTCTGCCGCGTTTCGTTTGACTAAATTAGACTTCTTGGGTAGGCTTACTGAATAAAGGCTAAATATTTCTCCAATATATGTTCAAGGTGACTTTGTTTTATGCGATCATATCCTAAGCGCAAATTCTCTGCACTTTGATTTCTGCAGTTGTTCGATCTGGAGGAGAAGCGTCTTCAAGGAATGCATCATTTAGCTGTCATCATTCAGAAGATGTTCAGGGGTTGGAGACAGAGAACCAAAGTATGCACTGTTTAAGCAACGCGGGTCATTTCCGTGTCTACATAGCCTCATTTAAGTACGAGTGAGGCGATAAGATTTAAGATGGATATGCAAACCCGAAAGGCAGTTGATGGTTTGTATAAGTTTTGAGAACTCTCCCAACCCCTCCCCCCACTGTGGTTGAGTAAGGCTACGCAATCACGGAAAAAAGGCCCCTGTAGCGTTTATAAATGATTAAACCGTATCTAAGTACGTTGATCCAAACACACCTATCGACCATTAAGAACGTGCGTCCTATCCTGGATATTTGATAACGTTTATTTGTTCCAGACTCCAGCGAGTGAAGCAGTCAAATCGTGTGTCATTTGTATTTTCGGGAATTTACAGTACAGAGAGAGGCCGTTTGGGACCTGAGCAAACTGTCTTTCAGTTGTATTGCATTTGCTATTTCGATGTTCTTTCTCTCTCTGAGAGAGAGAGAACATTCCCAAACACTTCAATATTTCGCGCGTCAAGATCTAAGTGCGACGAATAGTTGTTGTTCGGGGAAGGAGCGTGTGGCCTTCCCGAAAGTATCTAACGAACATTCTCGATTGAGAGGCGGAAATGGAGCTGAGGTTAAGGTGCTCTCATAGACCGGAGGGACTTGTAGAGTAACTCTACAGAGACGGTGTAACGCTACTACTACTCCCTTCGAGTTTTTTTCTTCTGTCACTCGCTTTTAAAGCTCTATTTGAAAGCTTATAAATGGCTTAAGAGATGAATCGTGGGTTTTGATAAAAAACAATCTTGCGACGGAATTTTGATTTAAAAAACTAGTATCAAACTGAATCAATTTCTGAGTGTAAGTCTCTGTTTGCGGCCGTAATGTAATCCACCAATAAATGTTCGGTAGTGTGTTTCAAAAGTGATATTGAAAATAACATTTTTCTTAGTAGAAACCGACAGAAACTCTCAAGACTGCCAAATAAAGGATGCTTTTAATTTGCAATTACAAATTTAGAAATGCGTGCATCTAGAAATGGATTCGACTTCTTTAGTTGTTCAAGTAAACTCTGACACGTGGCGAAACTGAATTAATGTATTGTCAATCAATCCACAGTATCTTAAGATGAAAGAGAGTGAAATAATCATCGCCAAGTATTATCGTGGTTTCAGGGTAAGTAGGGGGGGGGAGGGTCTGACAGATGTTGTGTAAACAGTGCTATTTTCTTTGGTAAGATGTTAAACATTTGCCACTAGCTTGAGACAAAGAAGAATTTTGAGTCATGTGTCACGAATCGAACGTTAGAATTCCAGTCCGATTCTCTACCAAGTGAGCAACGGAGAACTCTTTTTGATTAGCTAAACGGATTATGAGAATTATGAAAATCGTCAGCCAGTGAATGTGGTGTGGATAATTATGAAGAGCCAGATTCTTACATAGCCGAAAGAGAGATTTATAATAATCTGTAATATAGGCCTTTTTAGGTCTTGGAAGTTCAAACCTAACCCTAAAATGTAACACCTAAAACGTGTACATTTTCTCAGCGTTTTCCGCATTTTTCCCTTGTCAGATCTAAGAGTAGTTAACATTTCTCAGAGCTTCGCAGAAAACTCATTAGTCTCATGACTTCCGCTCAGGTTGTCAAAATGTCAGTCACCACAACCGACAACAGCCCTTCTTAGAACTGCGCTCGCCCGGACGAACAGGTTTCGTTATCGCTTGTTACCCCCGGGTTCAAACCATTTACTGTAATAGTTTGATAATTTATTCTCTGTTCACTTCCGCAGGATCATCGGACTTATCTTAAAAAGAGAAGCGCAGCCATTACCATCGCTTGTTTTGTTCGCGGCTGGAAGGTATGTAATTCAATTCTGAAAATGATATGCGAACTGAACATGAATAAGCCGGGAAACCTCTTACTCCCTCAAGTTTAGGTGGCGGAGCAGGGGGGACAGGGGGTTGTAGCCCCCCCCCGCCCCCTGTCCCAAACAAAAATTTGGTTTAACGCCGAAAATATCGCAAACGTAGCAAAGAAATTGGCCAAAGGTTCTGTCTCGTGTCGGAGAAGCTTATCAACTGTTGCAATTTTCCATTTAACCCAGATAGCCATGGTTTAATATTGTCGTGGGAACCCAGGCGAATGCTACGCTGAAAAATTTTGGACTGTGCCAAAAAAAAGAAAGTAGGGCACGAATGGATTACAGGCACACTCAAAACTGTCAAGAGGTTTGTTTGTGCCAACGAAGAACACAAAAGGGATTTTGGAAAATTTGAGTAATTATATGCGCATGGCTAGATCCCCCCTCCCCCCCCCCCCACTCCCACGTTTCAAAACGCTCCGCCGCCTCAGTCAGGGTGGAAATATTTCTCAAAAAAATTAAGAAAAATTTAAAAAATTAATCGAATCCATCTTAACAACTGATCGCAACAAACAAATAATATTTGAAAGGAATCACAATAATGATGATGGTGATAGCTGTGCAATTAGGCAGTAATCGTTTTCGAATCCATGCGCAGCGCTGAACTCTGTGTTTTCTCCTATTTAACAAGTAAAGGCAGCATCGACTTTCGAAAATCTTTGTGGAACTCTCGTAGTTACACCGTAACAATAACTAGACTCTAATTTGAAAATCTGTTCGTAAACTAACTCTTGCAAACTATCTATTGTAAAATAAGTCTTGTAAACTAACCATTTTAAAAGAAGGCAACTCTAGATTACTAGCTAATATGATTGCTTTGCCTGAGATAACATCTTGCTTCTTAGAGGCCGTTGGAATTCCACCTGACGTAGACAATAGAGAAACATGCTTTCTGGACTCCTGTGGCGGTTTAGTTTTTAACTAAACCTATATCTCTTGTTTGTTCAGTTACTCCTTGTCTAGGAGGCGCGCTGTGGCGGTTTAGTTTTTAACTAAACCTATATCTCTTGTTTGTTCAGTTACTCCTTGTCTAGGAGGCGCGCTGTGGCGGTTTAGTTTTTAACTAAACCTATATCTCTTGTTTGTTCAGTTACTCCTAGTCTAGGAGGCGCGCTGTTGTGTGACTTGCATAAAGCAACGCAGCTCTACTAACATGCATGTCACGCTTTCTACATAATCCTTATCACTTACACAGCGAGCAACATGCATTGCACTCATATTTTCCATTTTTTTCTGTTCTTTCTTTAGCCATCAGCTCTGTAGTTGTCAAATTCTTTCCGTTTTCATACGAAATGGCACAATGATTTTTTTGTGAACATCGTAGCAACCTCTTTTCTCCATTATTTTGAAACCAACTATCAATCAGTTCATCTAAAAAGTCTTAGAAAAGGTCATGGAAAGTAATGGAAATATTTTCAGTTTAAAAGATTGCCAACACTGAACAAGCACTTTTCAAGCTTGTAAAGTTGATATCTTTAGACTTAAAGAAAACGTTATCCTTCATTAATCCATCATGCTTTTTTACGTTACTATTTTTTAATTCCCAATATCATGTTTGTCTTTGTTATCTCAATAAGTCGATCCGAAGAGCGATTTATAAGCAGTAACTAGTCGTTTTACGTCCCAGGCACGGAAGCTCTACAAAGCCATGTTGTACGAGAAGAAATGTATCTGGGCTGTTGGTATAATTCGCACCCACTTCTACGGATGGCAGGTCAGCGTTTATCCTGTAAATCTCAGAAGAGTTCAGCACATAACTTCGCTTCACGGTAGCAGTACATTATCCAGTGAACACCTGACGACATTAAACAAATTTTTGAACTAGTGAGCACTATCTTAATGTAACACCTCATCGAAATTCAGGTGTCGCGGCCAGAACGATGAATTGATAATCATATCTTGGGATTATTTAAAAGAGTTCACTGAAAAACAAACAAACAAGCAAACAAACAAATAACAACAACAACAACTACGACACACGCACACATCCAGAACCTGGAATAGCAGTTTGTACTTGAAAAACTTCTTTCATTTACCATACGCAGTTTTTCGACGGCCTCACCGAAACCCGTTTCCAAAATTGATACTGTCCATATATCGGTCTCTTATTGAATGATCCGTTTCTAGTCATTCCAAAATAATCTTTTAACTTCACCCTTTCAACTAATAGTACATATATGATCTCCGAAAAAAAAAAGCAGGGTTCCTAATTAGAGACCATTTGGCAATGAAAATTAACGACATACAACAACGACGTCTAGAAGCCATCTCGTCTCCATTTGTCAAGGAGCATGGGTGCTTGTAGTTCAAATTTATACTGAATATCGATACTGAGTATAATGAATTGCAAGTGATAAACATCAAAATAAGCTGCAATTCTGGTATCGTGAAATGATAGTAAATGAGAGTAAAAGGAGGGGGAAGTAAGAAGAAAACGAACAAAGTTAGTCATGTTGAATTCAGATCACCCAATTACTTAATGGCACCAATGGAATAGTTGACTTGATGTAAATAAAATTAATTGAAGGATTCTAGCACTGTTAACTATAGTTCATCGGCTAACTTCTTAATGAACAATTAATTATGATACTTTTTTAGAATTAACTACTTGTTAACCGTCAATTTGTAGTTCTCTATGATTTTACGGAAGTGGAAACGAGAGAGCAGAACAAACAACATATTGAATTAATTCCATTCAATTCCACCAGGCCCGCAAACTTTACAGATCCATGGTCCTTGAAAAGAAGCGCAACCAGGCTGCGACTATAATCGCAGCCTATTTTACAGGCTGGAAGGTGAATTGAGTGTGAAATCTTTTTTTCGTGATTAAGTTGTTAAATAAGGCACAATTAGTTACCTGGCGGATTTGTGGCACTCAGATCCTAAGTGAAAAGTTTGGTGTCGAAAAGTTTGGGTTTCTAAAGCCGAGAAAAGTTGAAATTTTGTTTGGACAATCACACTTTAAGTCACTTTTTTCTTGTTGCACTTCCAATCACTATTATTTTGTCAATTTGATTCCCTTTCCCATTCATTGCGTTCGATTCCACCGGGTCCGCTAACTATACAGATTCATAGTCCTTGGAAAGATACGCAACAAGGCCGCGACTATAGTAGCGGCATGCTAAACAGGCTGGAAGGTGAATGAAGAGTGAATTTAATCTTGATTTGTTCAGACAGTCGCACTTTAAGTCACTGCTATTTTGTCGCACCACCAACAATTATGGTTTTTCAATATGATTTCCTCTCGCATTCATTCCATTCGATTCCACCAGGCCCGCAAACTTTACAGATGCATGGTCCTTGAAAAGATACGCAACCAGGCTGCGACTATAATAGCGGCCTATTTTACAGGCTGTAAGGTGAATTAGAGTGAAATTTTTTTTTTTCGTGGTTAAGTTGTTAACTATGGTACTATTAGCCTGCATTGGGTGCGAATTTTTGGCGCAAATTATTCTAAGTGAAGAGCTCGGCCACCAAATGGTTTTTAAAGCCAGGAAGGCTTGAGAAAGACAATTTTTTTACCAAGGGGGTGGATATAGAGTAAAGATAAGAGAAAAATAGTAGGAAGAAGAGGGACCCGTCCCCTCCTCTCTTCGTCCACTTCAACTTCAGTCAAACTTTGCCGATCAGTAAACCAAGTTGGTCCTCTTCATGATTCACCTGCACTGCAGGCCAAGAAACCACGCGCACTCTGATTGGTTTGAAACCAACCGTGAATGAATTGTATAACTTTCCACAGTTCGTGCCGTATTCTGTTCATTCACTTTGTGAGATAGCTGAATTTAGTGGTATGAACGCGAGCTTCGAAGACATTTAATCTCTTTGTAAGATGCAGAGAGAGCCGTCACTTGAGAAGATGTTACGTTGCCGCCAAAAATTCGTGTCTTTACCTTTGTCGCCGGTAGCGTGGTTTGCCGTTTTGCTGCGTTGTAACAGTTTCTAGCTTTGGGTAAAGGTAACGAATCTGATCCAACCGACGTGTCGGCCGACACACTACCGACACACCACCGATGCTGTACAAACAGCCGCTGTCGAACCTGGCTTTCTATAAGGTCAGGCTCGTTTTTCGAAGGTTCCAACATCCCGCTGAGTACGTGGCTTCATCTAATGTTCCTGTGGGCTATCAAGGCTTCTGGAAGTAACATCGCCAGACTGACTAGCCTTTCAAAGCCTACAGTGATCCGTGCGCTGAGCGACTTACGAACGGTATGTTCGACGAAAATTATGAACGCTGACATGAAGATCGGAGGTGTAGGAAAAACAGTGGAGATCGACGAGTCGAAGTTTGGAGCCAAGCAAAAGTACCAACGAGGCAGAGTCTTTCTATAAGGTCCGGCCAACGTGTCGGCCGACGCGTCGGTTGGATCAGATTCGTTACCTTACCTTAGCTTTGCTTGGATGTAACCAAACACATATTCAAGGAATTTGCATACACGAAAATCATATATGTGCACCACGGTTTTAAGAAATTTATGAAAGCGATTCTCGCAGTAGTGAACGTTTCTTATGAAGTAGTGAAAATAAGGCCTTATTTTCACTACTACGTAAGTAGTGTTTTTTTTTTTTTTTTTTTGAAATTTCTTACATAAGTAGGTCAAGTAGTGTTCATTTCTGCGAGAATCACTGTTATACTTAACAATTATTCGCCGAAGGCGAGGTGAATATCGTCGAATAATTCCCGAGACGAAGTCAAGAGGATTATTCGACAATATTCACCGAACCTGAGGCGAATAATTGTTTTAGTATAATTTCTGAGCTGAACAGCAGAGAAATTTCTAAAATCATAACATTTTAGTAACATTTATTAACATTTTATTTTAACATTTTGTATAAACCGCGTGGAGCGTCATATAAGGAACCGCTCGACCAATCAGATTTCTTGAAACTCTTCGCTCTGCTCTGAAAGTATTCTAAAAACACATATTACTCAGCCTTCTTTAAGATGCAGGTTGATATCATTTCAACTCGGTGAAGTCTAAATAGTAACAAGAGAATTTTAGTGCCACCAGCTTATGCGCCGCTAAAGTAGATGTATCGCATTAAGCTCGCAAAGATTTCAAAGTAATTTCCTACGAGGAGTCGAGTTATCTCGGCTTGAATAATGTTACGCCTCGGAACCTTGTGATTAGCCTGGAAAATTCGCGACGGCTTTTAAACCATAAAGAGGCAAACTCGGTCTCCACATAGTCACTTGCGCGTTCGTGTGCATGTGGATATAAAAATGTGTTAACTTACTTTTCTGTTGGCCGTTGTGACAGCTTTGGTTTTGGTTCGACCAGCGATCTGACAAAGGTTAATCTAACCATACCTTCGATTTCTAGGCAGAATAACACTGAATAAGACTTATGACTAACTTAAAACTAACGTAATTTTGAAAACCGAGACTAAGTGTATGTTGCCTTATTAAAAACAAAAACAAACAAAAATGGAAAAGACAAGTAAATCAGGAAATTAAACTAAAAGAAATTTTTTTTTGTTACGTTGTCTAGGTTCGTCGTGAGTACCATCCCAAGTTCAGAAAGAATGCAGCTCCAAAGATCATGAAATTTCTTCGCCTTTACCTGGTATGTAGCCTTTTTAAAAAAACTTCTGTCATCACTTGTAAATTATATGTCATCTGCCTCTTTATACTTTGCCAATCACAAATAATTTTATTTACGATTTTTGACTAATTACAGTGTTACAGATATTTGACCAAGTTAAAGACCAACCTACCGTCCTTATCACCTTTGGATACGCATTGGCCTTCATCTTCACCAATGTTTAGGGAGACAAACAATCTTCTTAAGGGCATTTACCACTCTTGGAGAGTAAGTGGTCGCCTTTTAGCCTTACCGTACGAAAACGATCTAACGATCTAACGTAATACTAAATTTTGGCGGAGGCTATAGTTTCTATTCATTTTAGGCCTTTTTTCACTTATATTTCTGAATTTTGCTCAAGGAGGTAGGAAGACTCGTCTAATAGTTTGTCAACTCACTCAGGTTTCGCTCTTATCCTCTCTAGTGTAAGAAATTCAGAGAAAGATGTCCTCCCGAAAAGCGAGCGATTCTGAAAGAAAAACTCCAAGCCAGCGAGGTTTTCAAAGACAAAAAATCATCGTATCCTTCCACGTAAGTTTGGTAACTTTTTGATACAATCAATTATGATTCTCCTCGGTGAAATACCGTCTCTTGTTGGTGTTTATTGCTGTGGTGTAGAAGGCAGGATTTTTTTTCGTAAATTGTTGAGAATCACCGCGTCATGTTCAGTGCAGACAAACATGTGCAGTGCCTTCTTAGGTCATTCATGAACCAGATAAAAAAATAAAAATAAAAATAAAAAAAATAAAAAAAAAATAAAAAAAGAATAAATTGTGCTTAAGAGACTCACCTGCAGAACTGCTCCTTTGATGGAAAGCGGCCAGCCCATCGTAAGTTGAAACACCCCACCCTCACCCTCCCCCCACCCTCCCCCTTCCCCCCACCCCCCCCCCCCCCACACCACCAATCTCCAAAATCTCATTAGGCTTCCTTGCCCAAGGAAACGATACAAGGACCTTGGCCGAAGAACGACCCGGACCTTGTAATCCAGACTCCAGCGCAAAATCCACATGGCCGAAGCATCTCCCCTCCGCCGGACAGTGTATTAAATAGTCCATGGTTGTCGTTCTTCTTCGTCCCTGTGGAATGGGAAATGTTTCTCTTAATTTATCAACACAATAGCAAAGTGTCATTAAAAAAAAACAAAAAAAAAACACGCCGCTGAAGCGTTCAGGGAGATTGAAACCTTTTTTCGTGGTATTCCTGTTTTTTAGGGTAGCAGTTCCTTTCCAAAGCGATCGTGTCAACCTCAGTGCTAATCCGAAGTGGAAAAAGAACACTGGTAACAACAACCAACGGATTGTGTGGGCAGATTCTGTGTTAAAGATCAATAGAAAAGACGGCAAGGTCTACAAAAATGTTTTATTGTTGCGTATTAATATTTTCAGTTTGTTGATCAGAAATTCATTGGATGAGAGAGGGTAGAGGACAAAACAGTTTTATGTTAACTGTGGAACAGGCGCGAAGAAAAGTGAAACGTTTCATGCGGTGATTTGCTTGTCCTTTCCTTACAAAGCTTTCAGAAGAATTTCCTACTGGGAGGCAAAAGTTATTCCATCACGACGATGACGTCACGGTTAATCGAAAGCGGTGTTTGCGACCTTCAGATACGAGTTCTTCTACGAGCGATATGCTAACATATATTTCTGGTATCTACGAGTGATATGCAAACATATATTTCTTTAAAGATTTAATACCCTCAATACAAAGCACAATCTGAAGGCTTGGTTTCACGAAACTTAGTTTTCGTCTGGATTTGTAACGTAAGTGTTTCGAGTGGGGAACTTCCCCACGATCTACTTTTTCAGTTACTTCCTCTCATAGTTGGAACATTTACGCCATTCGGAACGAACTCCGCAAGGATTACTTTACAAACATACAAGTGAGCTGTAATTTCCATGTTTCTACTGTTTCTCCTTCAGGTAGTACCTCACATTTTGACCATTTCGGACACTGAGATGCTGGTATTAGACCCGAAGTCTTTCCTCACGAAATACAACGTAGATTTGGGAGACATTCAGAGAATCTCCGTGAGTCCGCTGAAAGATGGAGTAATCGTGTTCCACATTCGCACGGTAGGTGTTGTTTATTCTTTAATCTTTCTCCTAATGGACTAAATAGATAATACAAATTTGGTCACCGTAAAGAGTTCTTGAAGCCCATGTTTCGAGCGTTAGTCCCTCCTCTGAGAGACCCCCTCGCTCTTACCAAGGGCTAACCACCCCTCACCGAAGCAGCTCTACAGTTTCTTTAGGAACTTACCCACTTTGTTCTTTTTTCCTAATGGTTTGGCTGGAGATAAAATTTTGTTAAGAGTTAAAGTCAATTTATTTAACGTATATTTTGTGCAACCAACCTTGGAACATTTTCTGTCAGTTTCCAAGAACCTAATTATTATAACTCTTTAGAAAATGATATTAAAGAATCTAATTCTCTCCACTCATTCAAAACGAAACTGAAAAAAAAGATTATGTGAATTATTAGCTTAAAAATTCTTTTAGTAATTACTTATCTTTGTTCATATATTTGATATTATCTTAAAACACATTTGTTTACGATGAATATATGAAGTTCATATATTTTGAACTGCGGTTATAGATACGTATGATGCACGATCCTCGCAGTAGAGAGCGCTATTTATGCAAAAGCGAAAATCAGACCTGTTAGCGAAAATCACATTGTTACATACTTTATCATACTTAAGCCTTCATTGTATTTTACCTTCCATCCTGGCCTTACTGTTACTGTTAACTTCTTTTTTTTTTTTTTTTTTCCCACTCTGAGGGGGCCCAATATCTATAAGCCCCATGGTTTCTCTTTGGCCTTCCTCGCCACTTTTATTGGTTTTTGTGTGACTGTCTTGTTTTTATCGTTATTTGCATTTTGTGGTGAGAATAGTATTTGTATTTTTGTGGTAAATAAAAAAAAATAGGTAAATAAAATTAAAAAATAGATCATAATTAGAAGATTAAATTTTCGATTGATGTTTCAGATTTTGTGTCTCATATTGTTAGAGGGGCGACCATTAACGTGTTTTGAGCCATCCTCTTATTCATTTCAATTATATCTTTTACTGAAATTCATTGATTGTAACGTAGATTTGTAGTCTTGTATAACGAGAGTTTTTTTCAGCTGATAATTAATTTCGATCTTGTATAATTAATAATAATATTATAATAAATAAATAATAAATAAATAAAATAAATAAATAATATAATTAATAATATAATTGCTAATTAATTTCGATCTTGTATTCCTATCAGGACAAACAAGATAAGAACCATCTGAAAGGTGACTTCGTGTTCCACACAGAGCATGTGGTCGAGTTAGTGGCCAAGCTGTTAGTACAAGCAGAATCCCAACAAGACATGTCTGCCGCTGTTCATGTTTCTGACAGGTGAAAAGGGAATGGGTACTAATAGGGGATCAGCCTGTAACTCCCCTTTACGGTACAAGATAATATTCTCTTTGTTATAATATCCATTCTTTGCTCAGACAACAAGTGATGAGAATTTTGCGAACTGATCAGAGAGAAGGTATTATCCAAAAGTAACTATCAAGGAAATCCATGAAAGCTAGAGGAGGGAACTGCTAACTCAAGAGAGTCATGGGATTCAGGGTGCGGTTCGATTGGGTGTCGCACAACCAAACCTAAAATAATTTTAACAGCCAATCATTATCACAGCGAGCCAATGAGAACTCATAGAACTTAGCAGACTGCAAACGCGGTAGAGCGTTAGGGCGCGTTTCGATCGAGTGTCGCACAACCAAACGTAAAATAATCAGTACAGCAGTCAATCATTATTACAACGACCCAATGAGAACTCACAGTAAGAAGACTGCCTGAAACGCGGGAAAACGCGAGTGCGTGGCGTTCGGTGTTAGTTTTAAATCTAATCGGTTGAAATGCTGGCGAGAGTTTTCAGGACCAGTCACAAAGCGAAATGAAGCACAACAAAAGCAAAGCCGAGTTATTTTCTACATTTTCTAAATTACCTCAAAAGGTCTCTTGCAAAGGGATTGAGAATCAGCAGGAGGAAAAGTTTTGCAAAAGGCTATTAAGAACCGTGGATTCCAGAGAATGTTTTGGTCTCATGCAGTCTCCAGAAATCTTGACCAGGAAACTCGTTGTTCCAGGAGACTAATTGTTAACTGATTGGTGACTGAAAGTTTGAGTGCGAACCTGTAATAGAAACTTACCCTCCTTCATAACGTTAAGTCATCACGCGTGTGTCTGTTTTGTTAGGTATACTAGATCAGTATTCTTTTTTTTTTTTCCTTTTCAGGATCGCTGTGAATTTTTCTGGGACCTCTGTCGAGCTGCTCTTTAAGCGATCAGACAAAGATCTTCCTCAGCCGTTATTGTGTAAAAGAAAAGGAGCTGTCGTAGAAGTCTTAGTTTGATTATTTTCTTCCCAAATCGTACAGCACTAGTTTGGTTTGTGCATTATCTGACTTACAGCAAGCAAAGCGTTCGTGGTGTCGTGGTTTTTACACCCTTTTATAATGAGTAAATTATTTAAAAATATCTTAACAATTTCAAGTTATCGCCATACATTTGTTTCAAAGGTTTAACCTTTTTAACGTTTATTGTAATCGGCAGGATACGAACATTTACAAATCTTTCGCAAATGGTTGGGCCTTTTCCTTTTTCTCATCAGGGTTTTTGATAGCATTCCCTCGAACAATAAAACATTGATACATTCCTGGCGGATTCTTTGAACAAGAAGCTATTTAAAACATTAATTTTACTCATTGAACGTGTTTGTTTGTTTGTTTTTTTTTTGCTCCTGTTTCCTTATTGAGGAAAGATGTAAAAAAAAAGTGATCATAAAACGTATTTTACAATAAAATTATTACTTGTCAGCTCGTCTTTCTTGTTTTCATTGTTTTTGTAAAAGCAACAGCAACAACATCGCAAGTCAAGGAATTGCAGAGACAGTTATTGAGAATTTCGGCTTAGAAACCACCGAGCAACATGCACACTCGATAAGCTATGTGAAACAGTTTGTTGTTTTATTTCATGTGGACCACCAGTTGTTAAGTCCTAAATTATGACGTAATATACGATGGGACTTTACCACGGATACTAGCCACCCCTTTCCTTTCGAATGGGTCCTTATCCATGACGGTTTTGTTCTTTTGCATCCATTCCGCCAATCAAACATACACTTAATTACGCTCCGTATAAAAGACCCATATCTTCGAAGCTTAAACAAGTCGACGTTAATGGTTGTAGATAGGTTATTGCACTAAAGAGTGTTGAATTATTCAGTCTTCTGTGAATTGTTTAATGTTCGGTTCATCTAAGGTAGGTCAATAGCAAATCCAAGACTACGGATCACAGTTTAGATGTGAAATCCGGTTACTTGGGGTGTGTTTACACGAGAGAGTGTCATCGAGACTAAAAAAAGCCTTGACCCTGATTATTTAGAAAGTAGTCTTTCATGTGGATGCCCTTTTACAGACAAAAGAATTGTCTAGACTTTGGTATATCAACCGCTGTCGGCCGCGTCTGAGATTTGCATGTAGAATACACTCAAATTAGATTTGAAATGTGACACGTGCATCATATCCTGTTTAAGGCTTTCTGTCTTGGAAGGTTCACTATTGAAGAGCTAAGCTAAAAATTTCAAAGTGTACACCTCATGTAACCCACAGTCTTCTTCTTACTCTCTGCCAAACAATTCTTATGCTCTCAGTTTGGAGAATTTGGTATTGGATTAACTTATAATCCCCCGCTAATTGGTATTTTTTCTATTCTTGTCTCTAGTCTGCTTGATTTTGTAAGGAGAAATTCTGTGTTGGTTACTCATGGGAGTTGGAGGGACTGCAACTTGTTTGGAGGATTTGGCGGACTGTACCTGCTCAGCATAATTGCAGAAGTGCCCGCTCTTCTTCCCCCTGGACTTTATCACCACAGAGGACGCTTCCGATATAACTGACAGATTTAGATCGTGTTTATATTCAATTGGATAAATTTATTTATTCTGACCACTACAGAAAGGAGCAAAAATATAAATAGCACCCCATCGGCTTTTGCACCCTCGTGCAGTATCGTGACCATTGACCGGGACATCTCCCAGGGGACTAGTACACCACACGCAACAGAGCTGCTATAGCTAGTTTGCACGTATCTGAGAGGATTACGATTCGCGGTCAAAGGAATGTCCTAGCCTGATGTTTTTCTGTCGATAGGCGAGAAAATGTGGACAGGAACCATCGGATTAAATGGCTAGGGAGTTAAATCTTGGGTTTGCTTGGTTTTTACTTTGCTGCTTCGTCGCGATAGCAAGACCAGAGCAAGATGAATCAGGTAAGTTTTTCCTTTCGTATTGGAGGTTACATTTTGTGTAATTGTCGTTACGTTCGGCCCTTAATTGGGGTTTTCAGACCTTACTGTGTACGCAGAGGAGTCCTTGTGCTATGTGAAGATAACTAATTTTAGTTCGACCGGCAAGTATCCAGGGAAGCCTGAAAAACTGCGTTGATAAATTGAGGTGCGCGTCAATCTCTGAACACTTTAGATAACGCAGCCAGAATCTGGCTTATTCGTTACGTAAAAGTCTCTGAACAGGCAGATAATTATGTATTCTTCGCGAATTTAAGCTTATATTTGATACAGCTGAGGCGATCTCTTTTCATTGCTTAATTGCGTTCCTGCTGGGATCATGTATAACAAAGAAAACTCTTCGATCCGTGTAAAAACTGTCGACAATGAACTATAATTGAGTGGAAAGCCTAATTATAATGAATGTTTATAATTGTAGCGATTGATAATACGGTCGATTTGGGGTTTTGCGGTCCCATTAGTGTTCATTTTTCGCTCTACAGTCTTAAGATTTCGTTCTCTCGTAATGGTTCAACAACAGAAATTCATATCTTTCGAAGTTCGAGTGTTAAAATCTTGAACAGCAATGAAATACGATATTTACGCTCTGTTACTGCTTCAGAGGATGAGATAAATATATACAATTTTCTTGGAGAGTAAATTAACTCAGGGACTGTATTTTGTATTGATCAAGGCTAAGGAAGTACTCTAGAAATCATTAAGACTGAAGCTATGCTCATGCTAAGGCTATTTTGGTATTAGAATAAAATGACAGTTTTGAAATATTTGTATTCAACAAGTACGTAACAAGTGTAAACCCGATCCGTCGAAGCTTAAATCTTGATTTCAAGGTCGAGCTATAATTACACACGATGGAATTCAAAGAAATCAGTTCTTTACTAAAACGCAATTTACAAAATTTCTCTACTGAACAAAGAGAAAGAGATGTCACCGGGAAGCAAGTAATTTTCCCCGGTAATGTGCACCAACAGATATCGATTTTCCCTGTATTGGGGACTAGCGAGTGATGATCGAGCTCGAAAAATAATCTTTTACCTATGATAGATGCTTTGTAGGGGCATGGTTTCATATTCCTTTATGTTTTCAAATTAACAAGACAGCTAGCTAATCATTCATGAATATAGGAGAGAACGCTATGTCGTGCTAGATCGTTGCGGTAAAAATTTGTCCCATGGTTCCAAAACAAGTCAGTGCACCTGCTTCTAGGGTGGATTTCAGAAATTTAATTCTGCATGCCTTAGTGGTGTACTTTGTGTGTCTAAAACGGGGAATAACGTCCTTTATTACCCGACTCGGGCAGTCGGAGGGCCGATAACTAAAATCAACCAATCAAAATGCTCAATTGCCGGTCAATATTGTCTAAGTATTGGACCGGGCACTGTCCCGAATGGTCCCGAATGATACCGCACTTGTGTCCCTTTGAACTTCAGTCGTATAATAAATCTCTTATTAACCAATCTTGCTCGGGACCGTACTGGGAGAATATCGGCCCTCGGTCTTTTTTGTACAGACCACGCTGTGCTTGGTCCGTACTGTCAAGACCTGGGGCCGATATTCTCCCAGTACGGCCCCCGCGCTTGGTTAATAAGATATATATATCACCAAGGTGACACCATACAAGTGTGGGTTTTTTCTCTCAGATCTTAAGAAATGGACTGGAAGTTTCTCCTTTGACAGACGTACTGACTAAAGCATATGCATCTTTTGGCATAGAAAAGTCACATCAAGAAAAAAAAGACATTTTCTTGTATCATTTGTGGAATGATGATTCTTAACTTCTGATTAGTACATCCAGTTATCAGAAATCCACTTTATCTGTCATTAGTAAAGTAGACAAAAAAAATTTCCAGTTGTTTTTTCATCTTTGTTAACTACTCGGTTCTGTAAAAACAAAGTTCTTTATTCACGCACACACTAATCCAAGTAATAATAATGTAGAGCCAAAATTCACGAGTTTTATACCTGCTAGAATTTTGCATATATTACGGTCACACTACAATGTACACTAATTAGCAACAATTCTTTTGTGATAAAACGTAAATGGTGGTGTGAATTGCTGATTATGCAACAATCTTGTCCCATAAATAGATCAGGGGGAACTCTGAGTCCCTTAAGGAAATGATCGAAAAACACCAGACCTTTGCATTACATGCTCCGATGCCCCATCACAGTTGATGAAGGGTAGCTTTTCTTCATGACTGTCCACTGGTGGGGAGGGGCAGAAATCAGGAATAGTTTTACCGTATTTATTTGATTAAACACCCAACCTTGAATAAGCACCCAACCTTGAATAAGCACACACCTTGAATAAGCGCCCACCCTGAAGGTAGAAAAAGTTAATAAGTGCCCACCCTGTAGGTAGTTAATAAGCACCCAGCCTCAAATAAGTGCCCACCTCCAAAAAGTACTTTTAGAGCACCCAACCTCAAATAAGCACCCACCCCCCCCCCTCCCAAAAAAAAATAATAATAATAAAGTGCACAAGAGAAATACAGGTATTGTTTCATTGTCTGAAAATTTTATGACAATTTAATGTTAGTATTTTTTCTCAAAGTTTCAACTGAAATGTTACGCTGTCGGATATCAAGGAGGCAGCACCAGAAAATTCACTAATTGAGCTGACATTGAAGTTGATTGAGAATCATGATAGATGAAGAGACTTCTGTGAAGACCAAACAATGAGTTGTTAGTCCTGGGCATAAACTGAACAATGAACTGTTACAATTTAATTATATGCTTTAATATTTGTCATGTTTTGTTCTTATTTCATGTTTTGTTACAAAATGAACTTTTTACTTACTGAAAAAAGTGAAAATTTAATAAGCACCCAGCCTTAAATAAGTGCCCACCTCAAATAAGCACCCATCCTGAAAGTCCAAAAATTAAATAAGCGCCCTGGGTGCTTAATCGAATAAATATGGTGGTTTACCGGTGGTCCACTCTTATAACCCTGTAGTAGATAGTGTGCAAATTCTCTGAACATTTTGTTCTCTACAATTTTCTCTATACGCTGTGTATTTCCTAGGGTATTTTTAAAAGGAGAAAATCAATTAAAAATCAAGATTTCTCTAAGCTGACAATAATAATTTTCTTCATTCTTGTGCCGTTAACATTTGAATCAGGGGTCATGCTGTCAGGAGAAATTCAGATGCCAGTCAGCGTCAACTCGGCTATGGTAATTGACCAGAGTGGAGTGCAGTTTGGTCTGAAATTGTATGAGTGATTTCAAAATCAAACAGATGCACAGCACTATGGTGCACCTACTGTAGCAAAATAATATTGATGCCATATAAAGCGCACTATTATGTCATTGATACTTTAACCTGTAACAGGTTATTTTTTGCTCTCGACAGAAAGAGAGGAACCTTCCAATTATGTTTTTTTTTTATTGGAGACAGAAAAAAAAAAGCCCTGCAATTTATAAAATTGCAAAGGGCTTAAATTGTCTGTTTATTAATTGCGGTGGTCCGCCTTCAGCGCTACGCCCCCTACTTCCTGTTAATAATGCTGTTAAGTGACAGAAAAGGAGGAGCTCAAAAGGGTGAAAATTAAGAGATAAGAAAAAAGGCCAACCTGGAACCCTTGTCAAAATTAAAACCTGCAAGATATCTATTTTTCAACAGATAATGAGCAAGTTTTGTCCTTTTGTTTTAATTCTCAAATTGAAGGTTTTTTGTAAGGACAAAATTATGAGCACTTCTCAAAACACTAGTAAACCTGTCTAATTCTTATCCACTTGAATAGCATTGCAGAATGAAATTAGTTCAAAGCGGTCTCCTCCACAGCCATTTTCTAGTATTGCACGTAACATGTACATGACAATGCTTGATGAGCTGAAGAACAACTGCTGAAAGAGACTATTTTCATGGATTGGCAATTTTTTTTTGGTATTTTGCAGAAGAGAACATGTACAGTTCACAAGACTGTTAGGTACAAATTTCTGTGGTTTTCATAAAAGGCAACCTTGCTAATAAAGCTATGTTGGTTACACACGTGGGCATTTATATGCCCGCGTGGATAGCCATAAGAGCACGTCATCTTCAGTGCGCAAGCACTACGACAATGACCACGCAGGTGCTGTCCCTGAGGACCTTCTTAGCTGTTTAAAAGTTCTCAAGAAGGGCATGAACAAATTCGATTGTCTCATCAACAAGATGCTTTACATCAAACAATTAACACAGAGTTTGAACGTGCAAACGGATTCTATCTGTGCTAAAGTATTTGTGTAGCTACCTCCCCTATGCAAATTAGTTGTAACTCTTGAACTGGCGTTTGTTAATTTTATTTTCATTTGTACCCTTGATAATGGCGTCATGGAGTCGCCGAAACGGCGGGATATTATATCGTTCGTTTTTACCTGTCTATGTATTACTAAATCTTTGTTATTAATAATAAAGCAAAGCCATGTATAATTATTTGTTACAGTATTATTCAACCACGTAGCAATTTATAGCCATTTAATTGTTTATCGGCAGGTCATTCATTTACATGACCTTGAGAGGAATGACCGTGGTAGCATTTTTATCAAATATATAGCATGCCAACTGCAGCAAAATTATTGATCCCCATAGCCTCAAGTGTATCATTACAAGATTGTTACTTAGCTGCTGCAAAGTATGTTGTTGTTCATAGCGGATTATCGTCAAGTAGACTGAAATGAAATATGAGGCATCCATACATACAGATGTACATACGTTACTTGACCACTCCCCATAGTGGCTTTTCAGGGCCAATTCCCACCCATCCCACCCCAGGGGAGGACATCCACTAAACAGTCATCTCGTGCGTGGGAAATTAACGTCTCCTACCCCTAACCCTGCAGGAGACGGGGCCTACCGTTTATTCATCCTTATCAGAGAAGACTAAAATATCTATCCATTTTTTGATTGTAGAAAGGTAGCAAATTCTCCTCACTTATTTTAAGACCATGAGTATCGGTCAGGCCGGGGCTCGAACTCTCGACCTCCCACACAACACAATCCAGCGCTCTAACCAACTGAGCTAACCGGGAGGCCAATATGAAATGAGATTTTAAAATGGAGAGTCATTATGATTGCATTCAATTGTGAAATGGCAAGAAATTACCCTTTCCCCCAACTGGTTTATGTAATAATTGTTCCCTTTCTCAACTTTTCTTTTGTATGCTAATTTTTTCAAGAAACCAATTCATTCTTCAGTTCAATAAAGAGAAAATAAAACATGGGCATGTATAGATATGGAATTTCTCCGTGGGTGTTACACTCCATATATCACTAGTAAACACAGCAAATGAACAAGGCATTAAGTTCAACGTGAGAAGAGAAATTTAATATTCACAGGCAACCATGTATTGTTTTGTTTAATATAAAAACGCAACAGCCTTTAGCTGACAAAAAAGTCATCTCTATTTTAATGAATGAAAAAAAATCTGATCCAGAATCCTGAAAAAAAGTTGCAAAGAGCATTGGCAATAAAGCTCAAGTTTAAAAATGCATTGAATCATTACAAATACAAACAATTTACCTTTCTGATTAGACCTTTCAATTTACAAAATTCTGGTCTAATCAGACTTAAACACAACACGGAGGGCATGAGCTATCTGCTTGTATATGGCAAAACTTCACACCACTCTTTTATTTTTCAAGCTCCATGGTACATTGGCTGTTTCAATAACAGGGACTTCACTGATGGTTACATCACTAATGGTTCATCCAACACATCTGCTCAAGAAAATCATATGACACCAGTATGCTGTGTTAGTCAGTGTGTGCATAATGCAAGGTAGGTGTGGTTAGGTGAGATGAAAAGGTAAAGTCTAGGGTGAGCAAATTTGTTTGGCTTAGGTTCATTTAGAATCAGTTCATTCATTAGAAGTCAGTATGAACATTTTCCCCTGCAACCCAGCCTTCATTTCATCACTTACAGTATTAAGCATACAACAAATGAGCAATGAATCAACCCAGTGTGAACCTTGTGGATACCAACTCACAGTGTTTTGCAGATCCAACAGAGAAGCTGGTCTCCTTTGGATTCTAGTTTCTAAGGGCTGGCTACAAAGTGGTGACGTATCTGTCTTGATCCAAAATAAATTTTTATGACAAGCAAATGAAATTTTTTTTTATGGCTGCATGACACCCAAAAAATATGCTGAAAACACTGCAAACACAGGGTCATATGTACATGTAAATGCAATTAGGGATTCAATGATGACAAGTTTGGCTATGAATTTGGAAAGATGATTTGAAGTCAGTGGTATGATCAGAGTACTGTGTAAATTAGTGGCTTAGTCTTGGAGTGTGAGTTTTCTGAAGGTCTGGCTTTAATTAGGCTTGGGCCAAATGTGATAAGATTGTTTTGTTTTGTTGCCTTGCAGCTTCAGATATGCTGCAGTAAGAAATGGAAGCATCTGTATTTGCCTAACAGAAATAGACAAGAATGCCACCATCAATGATACTAACTGCAATACTAGGTATTATAACTTATGTCTGCAAAAAATTATTTTTAAGTGAAGTGTCTTTTTATAGTACTGGTACTGGTACATGGAGTTTGATTTTCAGCGGTCATTGCCAACTAGCCCAAACTAAATTAGAGAAGCTACTGCAATTATGAAGTTTTTGATAATTAAGGGTGCCCTTAGCTTATCAGAGGCAGGTTACATTGAGGAAGAGTTTCCGATTAGCGAAGCTACAATTTTAGAGTTTCCAATTAGGGGGAAGGATTTCGTAGAGGATCCAATGGAAGGGGCAGAGAGAACCTACAAGCAGGGCTCGAATTTAATTTTAGGATCACTAACCCTTTGGGTTAGTAGACATCTTTTGTACTAACCAAATTATAAAGTTTGGTATCCAAGCTCACAAGTTATGATATCTCAAATATTGAACATTTTGATAATAACAACTAGGACAAATTAAAGAGTAGCTGAAATTGCATGGTGACCTTAAAAACATTGACAATTATGCACCTATTTTAATTATTTCTCTCTCATCTACCATGATGATTAATCAAGAATAGTACATCTGCACATTCTCTAAAAAGAGTTTAAGTTGAACAACTTGAGTATTCTAAGTATTCTTCTGAGAGTCGGGTCTATGTGCTCTTTGTCCCGAAGTCCACCAATGTTTAAATATGTTAGAAAATTTTACTAACCATGTCAGGTTATAGTTGGATACACTTTTAGTAACCAAATGTTGTAAATAATTACTAACCATTGGTTAATGTGTTAGTACCGTTAATTTCAAGCCCTGACAAGAGATAAGAAGTTCAAACTTATAAGTTCCCCACTGTGTCAAGCCTTCTTCTCTGGGGGAGATGCAGAGGCCAAATAGCTCTTTTTCAAGCCTATACTACCTGAAGTACATGTAGTTCAATGTGTCATGTTCTTGGGGTAGATGCCAATACTCTCTCTGCAGCCAAGAGTACAAATGAGTGACAATGAATTTCCAGGGAAACTCATCAAAAGCTCAGGGTTGCCTCATGCTATGGGGATAGGGATAAGATATGGTAGTTTGGGTCAATCAACACTAGTGCACACTGTGACTTACAGTTAGGGAGGCTGCCCTTATCCGAGGAAGACTACACAGTGAGAGAGGAGGGTATAATATCTAAGAACATTGAAACAAGTCTTTACACATGTGGCCTTACATATACCTTACGAAGGGTGTGTATATGCTATCCACAGTTTAAATCACAGTATACATATACATGTTCAGCACAACAAATTTTGTTAACATTTATTCCTCTTAAATAGAGATTTATCTTTTGGATTGCATTATCTGCCCTTTGAACAAACTTGGTCCTGTGCTTGTACAGTGTTACTATGTGATAGGGTGTATAACAGAACACTGCTGTCAGTGGTGTAACATGAAGTTAATTGGCACACAATTATGTGAAGCAGATAGATGTAAGAAACCAGGAGCTCAGAAGCAAAAACAGTCTCCACAAGGGGCAGTCTTTATAAAGGGCATCTATTTGTTTGCTTGCAGTTGCCATGGTGACAAAAGTATCAAGTGTGGAGGAACACACGCAAGTAGTATTTACTCAACATCTGTTCCACTTCTTGTATCACTGAACATCAGTCTACCAAACCAAGCTTTACAAGGCACTTTAATCACCATCACATCTATGCTGTCTATCAAAGGATTGGGATATGAAGTCAGTGGTTTGAACAGGATAAAACAAGGAAATCAAACTGCTTACAGCATTTTCATAGAATGGTCTGTTCAAGGCAAGGTTTACAGTAATGCAAAAGTTAATCTGACTGGAAACTCATTGAATATTTCAAATGACATAATATTTCAAAACTATAGCAGTCATGACGTTTGTGTTCTTGCCTATAACTTGTTCTCAAACCAGCGGAGATGCAGTCATATTGAGGTTTTAGTTCCAATAACTGGCCTGCAACTTGTCACTGCATTTCAAGGAGGAAGCAAACTTCCCATCAGATTACCATCTTTATCAGTTAGAAGCTGTAAATTGGTGTATTTTAAATGGACTATTGGTCGCGGGTCCTTCCCTGAATTTAGATTTGACTTTGGAGATGGAAGTGATCCATTTGTTGCTACAGACTCCTCGTCAGATCAAAAATCACTGAATTTCACTTGTATGACTGTTTCTCACATCTTTAAAAGAAGAGGCAATTTTACAGTCAATGTCAAAGTGTCAAATGCCATTAGTCAGGAGTCCAAGACCTTTAATGTTCATGTGGGAGCCTTTAAAGCAAGCATTGAACTTGTGAAGAATAGTGAGGATTGTTTGTATGTTGAAGCAAATAAGCACTCAACATTAAAAGCCAGAATCTTGGATTCAGAGGATTGTAAAGTTCGCTATGATTGGAATTTTAATGATTCTTCACCAATCAAAGCAACTACAGGTGAGCCAGTTAATATTGGGTTGGTTTAAAAATTTGAGTAGCATTGTGGTTAGCTAGTTGATCAAGCTCATGTTGTAGCGCTGCCTGACTGTTGTATGGGAGGTCGAGGGTTCAATCCTAGACCAGACCAACGCTCAGGGTCTTAAAATAACTGAGGAGAATGTGCTGATGGCCTTTGCTCTGACATCTGCAAATGGTTAGACTTTAAAGTCTCCTCAGATTATGACAATTATAGACAGAAGGCCCCATCTCCTGCATGTTCTCTATACTCCATGGTTAGCATGGGACATGAAAGAACCCTAGCACTTCTTGCAAAGAGTTGAGAATGTAGCTCCCTCAGTGCTGTGGTCTGACCTTGTTATAGTTTATACAGGCTGGGCCAGTTAAACCAGCTTTAAATTAAGCTGAACTGGGCCAGCCTGTCTAAATACTGTACAGTGTAGATAATAAACAAATAGAGAAAGACAGAAATAAAGAAATGGTTAATTCAAAACTATCAGAGAACTCTGAGAAAACAATTGGGGTAGTGGATGATAGATTATCATCTAGCTCATCCAGCTCAGGGGAAGAAGCAATATTTTTACTGTCTCCCTATCTCCTGAAGTGTGGGCTACTTGACTAACTTTTTTTACCTTTGATGAAAAATGTTTTTTTAATATTATGGGAAATTTAACTCAGATTCGTTTGAGCAGGGTTGTAGCTAAGAAATTAGGGGCTGGCTGAAATTTCAAGTGAGGCAGCTCAAAGATTATACCTTAAAGAAGGGGGGGGGGGGGCTTCAACAAAGTTGAAATGATTTCTGTCTAGAAAATGGTGGACACAAATAAAAACTACCAAAAACTCTAGTAAGGGATCTCAGCTTTTTCATCTGGCTGGCTCTTGGCAACAACCCTGGCTTATACCATGGAAATTAGACTATTAGTGTGTGAAGGTTTTTTATTGTGGAATATTACACTCAGATTGGTTTGAGATTAAGGTATGTGTTTTCTTCCTGTTCCAGTTCCATGGGTGAGTCACAAGTTCTCCCTTGCACATCACCGGTATAATGTGACAGTTGTTGCATTTTATGATCATGGTGAAATTCAGAGAGTGGACCATGTGTGTCCTATTAAAAAACTACAAGGTGAACTCTATAGACTATCTGTGTGAATGTGTGGTACCACTCAAAAGTTACTTGACAGTTTCGACTCAACCCTGATATATATTTTTTTGTCTGCGTCCTCCATTCATGCCATGAATAGATGATACAATTGTATGTAAGGTTGTTGAAGATTTCTGACATATTATTTCAAGGGTGGCAATAATTTCAGACAAATATGATCCTGAGCTTCAATTTCAGCATAATTTTATTTCAGAGGTCAAGGATTTTCGTGTCAACAAGCAGCCTCTGGCTGACAAACAGAAAAACTGATAAGACAGTAACATACTGTCAACAAGAAAATACAAAATAACAAGGTAGAAAAAGTAGACAAGTAGATTGGAAAAGGCAACCCAAACTTGTTATGAGGCTTAATTAATTCTAGGCTAGAAATTTGGGATTCACAGAAACACATAAAAAGCATCAGTGCATATAGAGTCTAAGAGGCATACTGATACAATCAAAGCAGTAGACGTTGAATGAGCTGATGTTGAAGATTAGCTTCAACAAACATGGATGAAGAAAAGGCTTAGTGCTAATTGTTTGGGTGATTATTTGTTTTACTCATATCTAGGTGTGATAGTAAAGCCTGAGAAGCCACACCTGATATTGGAGACAGGTGAAGACACGACGTTCACTGCAGAGGTATTACCTGCAATAGGACCAAATGGAAACGTCAAGATCAAGTTTCACAGGGATGATAGGGTGCATGCACCAGTGGGCAACATGATGCGTGCCATATTTTGGGAACCAGGAAGGTGAGGTGGACCATTTTGTTTGGCTTACAAGGTTAGAATACAGTGCTCTTCCCTTGGGGGTGGTGCAAGATGCTGTGGCTTGATAGACTCTGGAAATGGGATCAAGAGATCTGGATTACATCTATGGCCAGACTTTGTTTTTGTAGTCTTGGGCAAGACTATGCACTCTCCCCCCTGCCCCCTACCTCCTCTGTAGGAAAACATAAAGAAATGCTTGGGGCGGGAGGGGGGTAACCTGCAATGACTTGGCATATAATCTGTGAGGACAAGAGATTTTCTTAGTCACTCTTCTTCAGTACTTTGGAAACCTGGGATTATGTGGTCTGATGGTCATGCAATGCAAGAGTGTTTTCGACCGTAATGTAGAATTCATTCTGTCACATTTTTTCTTAAAGGTTTACTCTGAAAGCTGAAGCAGAAAATGAAGTCAGCTCTGTCTATTCTAAAGAACTATTGATCTTTGTGTATGAAGAAATATCTGGGGTGAGAGTTAAAGAAGGATATGTTTAAATATTGTGAAGACTTCTTTAGTTTTGCCCAAAATGTAGGCACTGAGTGTAAGTCATGATCTCCTTCAACAGCTCTCTATCCACCTTGAATCAACAATACTGTTAGGAAAGCCTTCACATCTGACGGCAAGTGTGAAGAAAGGGACAAATGTTACCTTCTATTGGGACTTTGGAGATGGTTCAGTTATAAATACCACATCAACACGTATTACACACAACTACACAAGGTGAGAATTTGACAGTCAAGGAATTTTTGTACATGCATTTACATGTATGACCTACAAAGAGGTTGATATGAAATGCTTAACGACCAGTCAGGAAGGGAAACATTTGGTGCTGTTTCCCAAGGATCTCAAGTTTTCCCCTGCCAAAGGCCAATAATGAGGTCGATATGAAATGCCTAATGACTGGTCGGAAGGGAAACATTTGATGCTGTTTCCCAAGGATCTCAAGGTTTCCCAATCCAAGGCTTGAATTGCTTTTTAAGTTGCTTTTCTTTGCACTGTGAAAATTTGGGCCACTTTCTCAACCACTCAAATTCGACCCTCTAAACCAGTTGTGACCACTTAGTGATTCGTGTCTTGCACCTTTCAAGCAGTTTGCTTGTTTTTACTTAATTGTCTTTATTCCCTTCCCTGTTATATTTTTCTTTTATCCCAATTGCCTGTTGTGATTACATGTACAGTGTACTTTGGTTGAAGTTTTTTGACACTGAATTGAAAAGTGTTCTCAATTTATCTTTGTCTTTGTCATTGTTCTCTGTTGTGCACAGGAAAGGGGAACACAAAATCAACCTTATTGCCTCTAATCCTCTTAATGATCCAGAAGAAACATCAATCATAGTCCAAGTAACCGATTCACCCACTTGTTATCCACCAGCTGTCACCATGCTTGGACTTAATGGAGGAAAGGTAGATTGTAGAAATGTGTTTATAGATAAACCTTACTAATAAAGCAGGTTGAGGGGAGAGGGTTATGGATAGTTTTTAGGCGATGTAGTGTGGTTTGGTAGTATTTCTAAGCTGCACTGGAAACAGTACTGATTTTTCAGTACAAAAGAGGTTTCACATCATTCGTTATGGTCCTGAAAAAGTTTACAAAGTGTTTTTAAAAAAAACCAGCTAGAGGAACTTGGGCAAAAATTGACTTAATTTCCCATTTGACTTGCCCTGTAGACTTGCCAAACGTTTTACATGGATTTATCACATTATAAAACTCTTGAAAATGTATCTTTTGACTTAATTGTTACAATTATAATTATTTGAGACTCTGATAATAGCCAATAATGTATTTTACAGGTTCTTCGATCAAGAGAGCTTCGGTTAGAGGCTGATGTTGATGTAAACTGCCATAAGGCTGATCAACTTATTTACACGTGGAAGGTACTTACTTATTGGAAGATTTTTTACATGTTGCTTTAGTGAACATCATCAATCCTTTTCGCGCCTCGTGGCACATAGGGCCTTGCTTCAGTGAACAAGGTCCAATATAAAGCAGACGTCCTTTTTGAAAGGGACAATTGCTTTAGACTGAGATATGTCTTTTCATATTTAATTATATCAATAATAATAATAATAATAGTGATGATTATTATAATGATGATGACATTGATAACGTTATCGTGACAAGAACGGAAACTCAAACGCCAACAACAATGATGACGAAATGATAACAAGAATGATGATGATAATGAAGGTAAAAACATCACAAAAGTGGTATTCAGTAGGGCTTTGTAGATCCAGCAATTGAATAATTGTTTGTTAGAGAATCCCCCCGCCCGCCCGCCCACTTTGGCTCTCTTTCCAAAGGAGTAGGATTTTCGTTTCTCTAAAGTCATATCTTTTTAAATTATAATTATTTTTTAATTTACCCCAGGTAACTGCAGCATCTGGTGCCGATGAAGGAACTATAGTTGAGTTAGAGGGAGCGAGTTTCACAAGGGAAGCACTTGTCATTCCTCCCCATCAGTTGAATTACGGAAAATATTTTTTCCAGCTTGAGGTATGGAGTTTGGAATCTGTTGATGGATTTTTTTTCACTTCCGCTCTTTTTAAGAAGAAATGTTATTGATCAGGAAAATGTTGTCAGTTAGTGGATACCGTGTTGCTCATTGTCTGTTGAGTGGTGGATCAACGATGTTACTGAAATGTATATATGTATCCGTGGCACTTGCAGGTTAAAGGAAAACTTACAGGATTAGCCTCATTTACCAAAGTGCGGGTGACTGTCGTGAAGAGTCATCTGGTGGCTGTGATAAAAGGGGGCACTTCAACGGTTGTTGCGTATACACACAAGGAAATTGTAATGGATGCGTCACCCTCTTACGATCCTGACTCTCCAGATGAGAGTCATCTACTGAGGTAGGAAAAATGGCATTCAGTGGCTTTTACTATTATTATCCAAACCAGTTGCTAGACACTTTGATCTGTCTAATCTTTTTAGGCAGCATATGGCAGTCCGCGGCCTTTCCTTACACTTAGGTAGTTCGGACAGCCGCAAAACTCTAGAACAAAAGTTGATCCATTAAATCGGCACTCTTATTACCCACGATATGAATGAATGCTTTTCATCAACTAATTTACTCTTGTTCTTTTCAATACCATGTTCCCACCAATTGTGTAGTTCCATTTGCTGCATGCAAACACGCACGCGCACACGCACACGCACGCGCACACGCACGCGCACACACACACGCACACGTACACGCACATACACATCTCACAATTCCTCCATTCTCTCTGACGAAGGGTTAGCGCTCGAAACGTCAGCTTTGAAACTCTTTACGGTGGCCAATTTACTTTATCAATGCAGTTGATAAATCCAAAATTACCTTGTTATACTCCCCCACGGACGCAGCACCAAGTTTATTTCGAAACTTCACCCCTTTATTTATTTGTATTTTACTACTAGTTTCCTTTTCACAATTTTTCAGGATGACATTTGGGTGACATCTCAAAAACCTGCATGGCCCCATACTAACTTTCAAAGTATTTCCAAGGAGCTAATAACTAATTTTTAATGTATTTTAAAAAAATTGTAAAGGTGAAATAAACAATTTTTAAACAATTGTTTATTTCATCTTTACATGCTCACTTTGGGGGCTGGTTGGCTGCATGTGATACTTTAATGTGACAGCGTGATGCTGTCAGTGAGCTTCTATGTGCAAGCTGATGTTTGGCTGTGTAGCCGCGTGATGGGGTTCCAGTCAATACCCACTAATTGACCCTTGCTCACCATAGAGTCTCCTGTAGCTCAGTGGTTAGAGAATCCGACTAGATCACGAAGGGTCGTGGGTTCAAATCCCATCTGGAAACTCGATTTTTCTCTTAAAAAAATTGCTATGGGAAAAGTACCGTACTGTATAATCCAATTATATTGACACATGTATTTGTAGAAAATGCAAAGTTATATTGAGAAAGTTTTTTAATGGTTGCTGGCCTTGGAGAGACGAAGACAAAATTGTCATCATCTGACCAAGTCCTCTAGTGTTATTTTTAGAGTTATTCCCTTATCATGGTTTCCTTTCTGCCAAGCACTGTGTTAAATTGTAGGGTGAAATTATTTGCCAATCGTGCCTGGGTGGAAAGGAGCTCTGAAGTGTCGTGAGAAAAGGTCCTCGTTATCATGTGCCAGTCCGTTATCATACATATCTATTTGTTTCTTCACGTTGTAACTTGTTTTTGTTTTTATTCTCCTCCACACAGGTTTTACTGGAGTTGCCATCCGTTAAGAGACGAAGCCAAGTCGTGTTTCAATGATTCAAGAACGCCTGTCTCAATGAAAAGAAACCAGAGTGTTCTTAAGTTTCAAGTAGACTGGCTTTTGGAAGACGACTCATTCGACTCCTTTGAGTTTTTGGTCACAGTGGCAAAGGATTCCAGGAAATCCACAGCCTCAAAGGTTCTAATCATGAACTCTGCGCCTGGACATCTGTGAGTTACTAGTCAAGTTGTTACATATTTTGTACATGTATAACCCTGGGAGTGCCCCCTTCCTCCCACAATTCTGCGTGGTGATAGTACTTAACCAAGAGTTGGATGGTTCCATAATATATTTTACATAAAAGCTAAATTAAAGATTAAATCTGAGCTCTGGTAGTAGAATTTGACATTGGAGGTACAAACGTTCATTTATATGAAATGATTTGGCTTTTTGGAGTGTGATAGTACAGCCTTTGTTGATTAAAGAGTAAAGACAGAACTACAAATGGAAGCAATGTTTGGTCTTGGAATGAGCATAAATGGTGCAACAGAAAGATTGCTCCTCTTCCTCAGATGTGGCCTGGGTTCCATTCCTAAACGTGGCATCAAATAAGAGTTGAGCCTGTTGTTGTTTATTTCCTTACCCCGAAGGTTATTTTTCTGTTCTCCAGTTTTCTTCCCTCCACTTAGACCCAACACTCACAATTCGGCAGTGGAGAAAGAGCTAACCCATGGGAAGTCCCCCTGTTAAATTTCAATTTATTTATTGATTTGCTTAGCTAACTTAATTTAATTTTAATTTTTTTATTTCTGTAGGTTGTCTACTCACTGCCTTCAGTGTGATAAGGGTATTGTGAACCCCACTGCACCTCTTGTTGTTGTGGGCCTCTGTTCGTCATGTCCCTCACACAACACCAACATTTCTTACGAGTGGTACATCTATCACGTTCAACTTGTTGGCTCTGACCCTCCCAAGAAGGAGGAAGAGTGTGATAGTGAATCGGTAACCGATGAACCGACCAGTCCAATTCAAAGCTCTGGTTTTCATGGTACATCGAGACCGTTGACCTCACAACCGACTTCTTCCCCTCTTAGAAGTTCAAAACCAACCAGTACGTTATCAACCGTCAAGCACACCCCTGCAACCAAAAGACGTGGCCAATTTGGCCTGGGCGCAATCTGTATGGATCCTAATTTCTATGGACCTCTCCCAACTATGGAAACGACCAGACGGCCTCCTTTGGGTTCCGGAACTGGCACTGGTACCGGTGCTGGCTTTGGCACAGGAAAAGGAGTTGGAACAGGAAGTGGTGTTATATTTAATACGACCTCAAGTGACCCGGGCAGAGGTGATAAACCTGACAAACATGACGATGATGAGAGTGGTGATTTGTATTTTCCAACATATGTACCACAGTCTGGAAAGCTTTCCGGAAGTATCATCAGTCTAAATAAAAACCCCATGAGACTTTTGGAAAAACACACAACTACAGGCCTCAGGAGCCAAAATTTCGTTTTGCTCGGTGGCTTTTTTCCACCAGGCCAAATGTACATGGTGGCGCTCCAGTTGCATGATCACAGCACAGGCCAGAGAGGATTAGCATCCATCTACTTCAACACAAGTAGAACTCCCCAGTGTGAAACATGCACAGTAACACCTTCCATTGGAGATGCTTTGGAGACACCATTCCAGCTGACGTGCTCTGAAAAAGCTGCCAAGGTGAGGAAGTAAATTTTTTTCATTGTACGGTAGGCTCCCCAAGTGGACGAAACGAAATAATTCTTGTGCCCTGGTTAGCTAGCCGAGCTGGCATGATGGGCCTATCTTGTCCACTTCGATGCCATAAAAAGAGAACCGGTACCGCGATACCTGGTTTGCAAGTGTCAAATCTCTAGGTAACTTCTTGTGTGTGTCAAGAGAAGAGTTTTCTGGCAGTTTTGGCAGCTACAGAATTACAAATATGTGTTCAGGAAGTCAAAATAAAGAATAGTAGGTTGAGTTTTGTAAGTTTACATATAAATGGAACTTTTTTGACTAATATTCTTAGCCATTTAAAGTTTCTTTGTGTTACAAGTTTGTTTGACAGTGTCTTGATCTACTTTTCACTGTTGACTGTTTTCTCTTGTCGTTATTGGCACGTTAACTGAACAGAATATTAAGACAGCTAACGTTTCCGTAATAATAAAAGATAGATGATAAAATCACAAGAAAAGGCTTGTGTTAGATTTTGGGTCACAGAAGGGCGTAATATCTGGGTTCACTGAATGCAGGTTTGTTTTACCGTGTATGCAAGAAAACGAAATCCGGACTTAAATGATTTTTTGCCAAATTTCAAGTCTCAAAGTACGTGTAACATCCATTAAGCTTCATACAGATTTCATTGTATTAAATTTCTTCGATTAGATGTGGCCCATAAGTTACCGCATAAGCTATACTGTTGATGGTCTCAGTGATGAGAAAGAGGAGAGAATCCTGGTGTACTCCAGCTACAGATCAGAAGTTCAGTTTGTTTTACCCCCTGGACTGGCGGCCTTAAATTATACAGGTTGGTAGATCAGTTGGTGCAAACCATGGACCAACAAAGAGCACTCAGTGATGTTTGTTAGAATGTTATTTACCCAGTCTGTTGGTCTGATTTAGCGCGGCGTTTACGTGAAACGGCAAACGTCAGCTTGCCCTTTTGCGTTTGACGTAGAATAGCGTGAACCTTACTGCTTTAACTTCGCGTGAGCGCGCGTCATCGTGGATTTGAAGGTACTCTTATATGACTTACGAGGAATAGTTTTGGTGCCCTTTTTTCGGTAATTAAATTAATAATAATAAGTAAGATCTTTTGACAGGGAGCCCACGTCACAAAGTGTGGTTTTCAGTGAGGCCCTGCATAAATCTAACGTAAGGATAACAGAAAATATAAATATGGTTATCAAGAAAAGGATAAAAGGTACTCTATGAGAGAAAAGCGAAGAAAATCTTACGTACACGGCAAAAGGGAAACAGGTTACTTTCACGTAGAAATGGCAAGGCGCGACTGGGAAACGTGAAAAATTGGCGGGAAAAACAGGATCCCTTGGTCACTCTTGCCGTTTGCGTTTCGCGTAAACGCGGTGCTAAATCTCTCTAATAATTAAGTTGGTCAGCTGTATTTTTTGATCTGTTAAGTGAATACAAGAGGTACGTTTCTAAAGAAACTATGGTACTACGTCAGCGGGGGTAATGCAAGACAATTTGGTTTTGTCAACCAAGTAGATAATTAACAATTATTCTTTGAAATCGAGGTGAATAGTGCTAAATATTTACCGAGCCGCGAAGCGGTGAGTTAAATATTCCCGAAAGCCACTATTCACCGAGATTGACAAGAATAATTGTTTTAGTATATACACACGAAGTGATCTCGACAAAATTAAAAAGAAGCCATTTAAAGGCAATTTCTGCTTCTGAAGCTTTAGCGAAACGCAAGTTTACGCCCGACCTTTTTTTTTTTACATTATCCACTCGCTCGAAGGTGTAACATTGTTGATTAGCCCGAGAAAGCGAACCAATCAGATTGCTTGAAACGCCAAGATCACTAAGTGTGTATATACTAATGTACATTGATCACCGTAGAGAGTTTGAAGAGCTCACGTTTCAAGCGTTTGCGTCATTTGCTCTGACATAAGGCTTACGCCCGAATCGTCAGCTTTAGGGACTCCTTCTGGAGGCCAGAATACATTATCAACTTGGTTGATAAAACCAAATTATCTTTTTAGTGCATCAGTCTGTCCGTTGATCAATCTGCTCGCCTGTTTGCTCGTTGGTGGGTTAGTTTATCGAGTTGTTCCTTTTTGTTTTCTAAAATTGGTATGAAGAGCGTTACAACGAAATTTTAGTGCTGATTTTCCTAAACAACGCTACTTTCTCATAACAGTTAAAATCCATGTGACAATAGCCAGCGAGGAAGTAAAGCGGTATTTTCGACCTATGCAAGTGAGGGTGTTGCCTCTGAATGTGTCAGAGGGTGTCTCTGTAGAAGAAGTGTTGTGAGTATACATTTTCTGGCTTTTCGTTGCTGTCAAACCTTCAAACATACACCGAATGCAAATATGGCGTCCAATTTGAATTGCCATTGTTCTGGACTGACTAGCCTCGTCTTCACGTGGAAATACAAAAGGATTATTACATGTGTGAGAGGCTAGTCAGTCCAGAACAATAGCAACTCAAATTGGACGCCATATTTGCATTCGGTGTATAGTTGCTTTAAAAAAATGGCCACCTTGTCATAGGCAGGGTTTTTCCTCCCCGACTACCCATTTTTATATTACTTTTGTATTCTTCACTCTAATGCTGGGTTGAATTAAGCTGTGGACTGAGTCATTTTGTCGTTTTCTTGGCTAAGACGCGTTAATCTCACAGTGCCTCTCTATCCCTTAGAGCAGTAAGGCTAGGAAAGTGGGGTGGGGTTGAAAAACTTGTTGTGGCGCTCTCACTTTCTATCAACGAGGAGCAGATTTTACTCATTGTCGCCTTCCGCTACGGAAACCCTGTTAAGCTCCAGTATTTTGGGCCAATAGTCTCTTGAATATTTTCTTCCTTACCCTGCATTGTAGTTATCTCTTGCATCCTTAAGTTCTCCCGAAAAATCTTTTTCCTAGTGACCAAAATATGGATCTAATTTTTGCCTTTTTGGTTTTTATCTACTTATTTATTTATTTAAATATTTATTTATTTTGTTACTTACAAGCTTGTTGGCCATACTGATTTCCTTAAACTGTTGAAAGATCCAAGTCCCAGCTCCTTGCCTTTTAAAGATGCATTTCGTTTTGAGTTTTCTTGTAAAAGTTACGTCTTAAATGAAAATATTTGTAATCAGAACGTGGGGCCCGTAAATATCAAAGTCTTTGCCCTAATTTTTTCAGGTTGAATAAGACAGACGGGAGGCATTGGTCACTGTTAGAAGATACAGGGGATGAGCAAGGCATTCGACAGTTCATAACAGCTTTGGCAAATTCACTGAACAGGTTAGCCGCGGGGTGTAATCATGGTCAATTGTAGAGTGTGAATGCCGTGACGGTAATCCCGTAAATCGCTGTTGTCGGTCACAGTGCCAGCATCGCTAAAATTGCCCACGGTGCTCGTCGCACTCGTGGCATTTACCTCCAATTCCAGGGAGTTTGCAGATAATTTGTATCACGTTTTTTAGGCATAGACGCGACGAGAGAGCCTCGATCATTTTTTTTTTCTTTGTTTGTTTATTTGTTTTGTTAGTGTTTTTCCATGGAAATATTTAATAGTATTGACTTCCATGGGTTAATTTTAAGAACTGTGCACCTTTTTAGGCTTGGATCTGTCAAAAATGTTAGCTCTAGATTTAGCATGAGAACGGATATCAGAGAAAGACTATTGCAAAACCTCTTGAATTTCACCCGGAATGACAAGGTAAGCAAAGAGCGATAAAGAGGAAGTAAGACTTTCTTGAATCCTAGAAAAGAAATTACGGAAATTTGCTGACTGATTTTTCGGGAATGTGAAACAAGAAAACCTTGAACTGCAACACATTACAGATGTGATTGAACAGCATGCTTCATCTTCATGTTGTAGTTAGAGTGTGGAATCCCTGTATGGTAATAGTGTGAGTTTTAACAAGTATGCGCCATCATTTTTAACGTACCCCTGTTTGTTTGTTTTTTCCCCACTTTGTGGTGATTAGTATCTAAACCAGGTGAAACTTTTAGGTTTCCTTGTACGAATCAGTCCACTTTCTCAGTCACAGACACCCAAGAATGTTGGGTGAGGCTGCTTCACACAAAATGCCGCCTAAAAATAATGCATGCACGAGAATAAACGCGTGATGGTTTTGCGACGCATGAACCAGCATGCAAGTGGCTTAAAGAATAGAAATTGCGATTTATCTCCAAAAAGGATCAAACATGAAAAAGTCAATATTTCCTTCCGCTGGAAGCCCTAGCCATAAGAGTTTTGATTGCAATTTTAGAACGCAAATAGCCGCAGGGACTTATTTTGCTTAATTTGCAACGTACGTTTTAGCCAATTTATGGGTTTGCGTTTCGTTTTGCATTTAAAAATGTCTATCTCACGGTCCTCTTTTTTGGTTGCATTTTTTCTTCAGAATTCAGCCTTTCAGACGAGTCTAGCTCTTCAGATGCTGACAGCAAGACCAACAGAGGTAACCACTGTATTGAGATAGGTAGCATTCCCTTACCAGTTTAGTATTGATTTAAAAAAAAGAAATAAATCTTACCGGGGTGACACATACCCCAATCACACCTGCAAAACAAGTTTAACAGTTACAGGTCACGAACAACCCTCGCAAATTTTCTTGAAACACACCGCTCTCCCTCTTAATTTTGAATTATCTGCTCGCGCTGCGATTGCTTAATGGCCAGCTTCAAAAGAGGGGTAGAGGGATTTGAGGCAGGAGTGTCTGGAGAATTATGACGTAGTGGTTTGGGACTGATCAACTGAAATTTGTTACAAAAGTGTTGCTCTGAATAGTTGTTCGCTCACGGTTGTTCTCGAGAAAAGATGTACGCAAAATGGAAATCTTTGCTGGCGACGTCCCTCAAAGTTCTATTGTTGAACGCAAAACAATGGGATCCCGCTCTTAGTAGAAAGGGAGCAAATGAAGCACCAAGTCAAATTGAGCGAAAGAAGATGTTCTGTCTCTGTAGACTTCACCAGCGGAACCCCAACTTGTGAAACCCTTGCATTGATTTGGTGTTAACTTTGCCTAAATTGCATTAACCTCTCCAGAGACTGCATCCAGTTAATGTGTTCTTTTGTCCTCTCCTGCGCAGCTTACAGAGACTAGTGTTGAATTGGCCTCGTTATTGCTGCAGCATCTGAGTGATATGATGCAGTCCACTCACCGAAGGATGGGTGCCAGATGGATCGAAGGCAGATTTTTCCTTAGCGAAGAATTTATCAAGGCAGTAACAAGAATAACATCTGACCTGATTGAAGCATCTTCACTATTAAAATCTAGGTATTTTAGAGCCAGTGAAAAGTAAAGGTAAAAATAAACTGCCTAAAGCGCGCGAAAACGCGGGTGAACACGTCGCGGCTGGTTTTACTTTGGCATTTGATTGGTTGAGAAATTGGCGCGAGTTTTCAAGACCAATCACAGAGCAAAGTGAAGCGACAGCACTGCAATCCTGAATTACCTTAGACAGCCAATTGGCATTAGCTCTTAGACTCTTTATTTATTGTTTTACCTAGAAATAAAAGACCTCTTATCAAAGAAGAGAAAAGAGATGATTTCCTACTCAAGGCAACTGAGGCTGCAGAGAATCTTGTTAAGGTACGTTGTTGGTTCTCGCACTAGTCCTGTGTGCTACTATGCCGAGTAGCATACTGCCATACAAAGATGTCTTGATTCGACCGTGTCTTATCGGAAGCATCGAATTTTGTTGGATTCTCTTAGATTTGTTCTTCGCACCACCTATGTGGCACGACGAATAGTGTCATTCTTTGACCTTTTCACTCTAAAGATCTCATTAGTGATTTTCCTTCCTATCTCACATACAATTCTTCTGTTGTTACTTTGAGAATTAAGTTTTGGATCGACTAATAATCCCTCAATTGATATTTTCTTTTATTCTCATCATTTTTAACCGCCTCCCGGTTAGCTCAATGGATAGAGCGCCGGACTGTTGAGCAGGAGGTTGAGGGTTCGAGCCCTGGCCGGACCAACACTCAAGGTCTTAAAATTACTTAGGAGAATTTGGTACCTTTCTATAATATCAGGAAATGGATAGACATTCTAGTCTTCTCGGATAAGGACGAATAAACTGTAGTTCCCGTCTTTTGCAGGGTTGGGGTAGGAGACGTTAATTTCCCACGCACGAGATCACTGTGTGGTGGATGTCCTCCCCTGGGGTGGGATGGGTGGGTACTAGGGCCCGCAGTAATTGGCGCAAGCTGTTGCGGGGTCCCTGCCTGTCGGCGAAGCTAATAAATTAAAATTAAAATTGAATTAAAATTTTTCTGCTTGATATTGTATCGTTATTATAGGGGGAAATTCTGTCTTGGTCACGCATGGGAGTTAACGAGTTAATACACTCTTTGATATCAAATGCTGAGAGCCATAAGTTCGTATAAACGTCGTAGTGAACACCAAGTTAAAGTATACTGATTTCGTAATGTTATTACTTCTTAGGCTAGGTTGTCTGTGCAAGTTCTTGGGGAGAAGCCTCTTTTGCTAACCTCAGCCAAGATCCGAGTGAATGCAAGTCAGACAGCTTCCATTGATAATGTGCTCTTCTCTCACGCTGGTGTCAAATTCCACATGCCTGTGAATCTCGAAAAACATCTAGGCGTTACATCGGCTGCTGTCCGAAGGAATTGTTATGGAGCTGTGATGACTGTGTACAAGGAAAATCCTTTCTTTAGTGAAATGGTAAGAATGGTTGACCATTCCAGTGTAGTTTAAAAGTAAAAGACACTGTCGTCTGATGGGAAGTGTGATGGATTATCTGGGCAACATTCGCTCCGACGAAGGGCTAACGCTCGAAACGTCAGCTTTTATAATCGTAACGGTGGTCAATTTACCATTTCAACTTTGTTGATATATTCAAATTATCTGGGCAACAGCTATGCTACATACCTAATTGCTTTTATTAGGGGGAAAGGGTGTGTGAAGAGAAGGGAAGTGAAGGGATGGGAGAAAGGGAATGGGGAGAGATGCAGAGTTCTCACAGTATCCCACTTTATGAAAGAATGTGAATGAATTTTGGCTAATTGCCATGAAATACTGGAAAGTACCCTGCTGCGGAGAAACATCCCCGCTATGGAAATGCAATGCTAGTCCCCGATTCTTGCTACTGAAACTGGAAGAAGCTGGGCCACTTTTCTCTGAAGACATTAGTATTCCTAATTATATTTCTACAACCAAGTACGTGAAGGAAATTTTCAATTCAGTTTCGTAAGTAGATTTGCTTTCATACGCTTTGTGTTTGATCTAGAAATTACGCGCCATTTTCTCAACCAGTCAGAAGCAAGACTAACAGCAGTTGTGACGCGGTTACTCGTATTTTCCCGCCATTTGCTTTGATTTTCATTGGCCCCTTGTGTTCACTTTTTTTATGTGATTGGCCATTGCCATTACCTTGCTGGTACCATAACGGCTTTCAAATAGCGCTTAACGAGTGATGTATACTTTGCTTTTTAGCATCACTCACAAGTTGGCAGCCTTAGCCTCAGCAACTGCAATGGAGGGGATATCGAAGTGAGAAATCTTAGTCGTGGAATTGATATCTTCATGCCTCATGAACATGATAAGGTAAAGTGGCCAATTCTTTTTCATTCGGTTTGTGCTTTGGTTTTTTTCTAAAGCCTCCATTTTTACATGTATTGTTTTGTCCTCGTGAAGCGGAATCTCAGTGTAAAGACCCCCAATGTCGGGCTCTCTGTACACCATCTAAAAGGGCCCTTAGCTCGTATCCTTTCAATTTGCCATGTCGCAACCAAAAGTCATAGAATGGTCGCCAGAAATAATTTTCAAGTCGCCGGAAAAAATGTACTTTTTAACATCAGACCATAAACATTGAATAATAAAAGTTACAGCTTGCAACGCGACTGCTAACCTAATAAGCCAGGCTCCGGTTGTTCAAAGGGCGGATAACGCTATCCAACGGATAAATCGCTATCCAGCGGATAAGTGTTACCAAGACGTACTGTGCTATCCACCGGATAGAGATTTATCCAGTGTATAGCGTTATCCATCCTTCGAACAACCGGGGCCAGATCGGCAATTTTCGCTGCAAATTAAGTGGCCGAAAGTTTTTTTCTTTCTCGTTATGATGAGTGGAAGAATGACTAATCATATGTTTGCTCGGTGATGTCTAACGTTACGTAAATTTTTACAAATGCTTGCACAATTGGAAAACGTCTGTAAACTTAAGTTCAAGTAAGAGTTTGATCGACTGACTCAGAATTGACCATCTATATTGCTTCTTATTGTCAGGCCACCCAACGAGGGGAAAAATTTACTCTGCAATGGAAACATGAGAATGTTCATGTTATTAACGAAACCAAAAAGATGTCTCGCCAGTTGTTACACGTTCATCTTGAACCTCTTTCCAAGCTGCCCGCTGGATTTGCAGTCAAAGTGATTGTCAGGTATTCAATAATTGAAGCTGGGGGGGGGGGAGAGGTGGGGGAAAAGGGAAATGCAGGGGAGGGGGCATCATTATAACTGGCACCTTAAGATTGGTCATTTGGTTGTGTGTAGCCTGCAACGAAAACTGGTTGAGACACTGATTTAAAAACAGATTCCTGAATGAGAAATCGTTATATTAATTTTTTTTTTTAACGATAACAATAATAATCTTTATTTAGCAATAATTCCATAAAATCCTCTACAATACAAAATATTAACAGCGTAAAAAACAATCCAAAATAACTCACTTTCGGCTCACATCTACTCCATTTTTTTTTAATGTCAAAGTGTCTGGAAAACTATAAATAACGGAGTCAAATCTGAACAGATTCAAAGTCTAATAATCTGATAAGTAAAAGCATATCTAAAACTAAATAATAATAATAATAATGATAATAATAATAATAATAATGATAATAATAATAATATTAAACGAGGGAGCCCAACTCGCCATAGCGGTTTTCAGTGGGGCCCTCATTAACTAATTAATTAAATTAATTTAACTAATTACATTAATTGATAAAGTAATAATAATAATAATAATAATAATAACAATAATAATAAATAAATAAAATAAAACGTGTTTATAAATAAATTTAAGAGTCAAAATCTTAAAATCGATAACTGATTGAAATATCAAAGTTTAAAATTAATCAAAATCTTTTAAAAAAGTTTTTAGCTTGGATTTAAAAATCGATAACAGATTTGTTTCTTTCAAATCATTTGGAAGACTATTCCAGTCTTGACGAGCTTCGAGCCCCAGCCGAACTTTAGCAGCTTTATTCTGTAGGATCTGTGATTCTGACATTATAGTGTCATTATTCTTGTCCCCCCATATAAATCGTTTTCCATATTTCCATTACCCCCTCCCCCCCCCCACCCTTCTCTCCAATTCAATGTTGTGAATCTAACTTTTGGATTAGGTATTGGTCAGCTAGAAACTTTAGTGAGGAGAGAGGAATATAGCTTTTGACATCATGGACGAAGCACCAACGACTAACGAATAACCTGGGAAATATTGAGCTATGACACATCTTCAGTTCTTTATCGCGAAGTGACTGATTGTTAATTGTCTTACCTTTGCAGCACTGCTGAACCTGGTTCATCAGTACGGAATCGAAACGAACACACCGCTTCAATTTCAGGAGAAGACGTGTTCATAAATATAGCTCACCACCAGCTTGAAAATGGTAACTGACTTCCTGTTGCACAAGCTATCGAATACCTTCTTAACGAGAAGATGAAAAAACAAGAATCGGTGAATTTGTGGGAAATTGTTTTCTTCCTGAAACGTGGGAAGCATTTCTTGACCATGGAAAAGTGAAGTGGAAAAATGGCGCAGTTTTTGTAGTAGTATATATTATTTATACAGGATAGCCCCTTCAGTGTAGTAAACACTGGTATCAACGGGGGTCCTGTTACCCACCCATCCCATACCCACCCATCCCACCCCAGGGGAGGACATCCATCACACAGTAATCTCGTGCGTGGGAAATTAACGTCTCCTGCCCCTAACCCTGCAGGAGACGGGACCTCCATTTATTCGTCCCTATCCGAAAAGACTAGAATAGTCTAATCATTTCTTGATGTTATAGAAAGGTAGCATATTCTTCTCAATTATTTTAAGACCCTGAGTGTTGGTCCGGCCGGGGCTCGAACCCTCGACCTCCCGCACAACAGTCGAGCGCTCTATCCATTGAGCTAACCTGGAGGCGATTAGCTCAATGGATAGCTCAATGGATAGCTCAATGTGCTGTTGCTTTGTTTTTTGTTGTTGTTTTTGTTGTTGTTGTTTTTTGTTGTTTTTGTTGTTGTTGTTTTTGTTGTTGTTGTTTTTGTTGTTGTTGTTTTTTGTTGTTGTTGTTTTTTGTTGTTTTTGTTGTTGTTGTTTTTTGTTGTTTTTGTTGTTGTTTTTTGTTGTTTTTGTTGTTGTTTTTAGTTGTTTTTGTTGTTGTTGTTTTTGTTGTTGTTGTTTTTGTTGTTGTTTTTTGTTGTTGTTTTTGTTGTTGTTTTTGTTGTTGTTGTTTTTGTTGTTGTTTTTGTTGTTGTTGTTTTTTGTTGTTGTTGTTGTTGTTGTTGTCGTAAATAATTCATTCCTCTTGAATTCAGGTTCTGGGTCTGTATATGTGAGGGTTCTAATGGAAGACAGAGCATACTATCGGATTAGATCGGTAAGTTATAATTATAAAGGTAAGTATTTCACATTAGAAATGTTTATATTTCAGAGTTTTAATTGTAGTCAAGTTGTGCAATCCTGCTCGATAGTAGTTTTGCAAACATTGATAGGGTAACGAATGATAGATAAATATCAATATTGGTCTTAAAGAGGGATAACGCTGTCCAGTGCAAAATAAATGATACATGACATACACTCTTCGCTTTTGTAAGAACGTTTAATTTTTCGGCTGAGGCTGAACGTTCTTTTTTTGCGATTTGAACGTGACAATGTCCCTATAGTGTTCGAGGTAATTTTTCCTGTTAGAATACAGTTTTACATTTCTTTCGCCTGTATTTATACTTTCCACAAAAAGAAAAATGAGCAAAATAAAGACGTTCTTAACTGACTCTCAGTCTGAGTGTGTTCTAGTATGTTCTTAAAATTTTTGCAATCTCAAACCTAAACGTTCTCATAAAAGAGGTTCATATTAGAGTGTACATAGAATGACTTATTTTGGCAAGCCCTCTTCATGGGATGAAAAGAATGTTTACTCTATATTGTCGATCCATTTTTGCAACTACCAGAGCGCAGTGTTTGTTGACTTGATCAAAGCAATTTGTCTAGACAAGCTTCTGAGGAAATAACTTTCTTTTAAACGTGAAACAAACAAATATTTTTGTGGACGCAGATAAATAAGGGCCCCAGCTTCACGTACCTCTTGAGTATTCACTGGATGGGTTGTTTCTACTGGAATAAGGAAGTGAAGAAGTGGTCCACTGATGGCTGCAAAATAGTGGATCACAGTGCAGAGCAAATATTTCACTGCAGGTTAGTTTTCTCATTTCATCAGTATGCATATTCTCCATACTGTTCTGTATGCATTTCTTAATGAGCTGACAAGGAGAATTTGTTTAATGATCGAGAGCTTTTTTATGTTCACTTTTTTAATTCTCGTGACCTTAATGTGTGATCCGGAGTTGGTGTTGTGAGGAGAAATTAGATGCTGGTCACTCTAACAGATTAAACGGTTAACTATGTAAACTGGATGATTGAACGTAAGCCCAAACAACCGTGCTTGAGTTCCGCTTAAGTAATTTGTACCTGCGACCCATAATTCTGAATCAATCTTAATTAAAATTATCCCTTACTCCTAAAAGGCAGTTTGATAGAGAAGTTTGGGAATCTGAATCTCTGTTATGTTTTCAACAACCGCCCCTACTCTTAAAAGAAATTCGGGAAGGGGCCCATTCCCGATTTTCTTTTGAAGGCAATGGGGCGGCTGTACACAGGCTAAATCTTTGTGGGATTGGTGTGGTTTGTGTGTTATTTCGTGCTTTTAACTGTGCAAGTTGACGGAACTGCCATGGACCTCGATCGTTTTGCTTAACTGTGCATTTAGATTGAGTGTCGCAAAAGTAATATAAGAGTTATCATAAAGGTCAGTTAGAACAAAGGAAAATATTTAATGCTGAGGGCCAAGTAGAGCTCAAGGGATAACTACTGAAATTTCTAAAGGTGTAGAAAAGGTCAGTTTCCAATCCGTATTTGGTTTTATTTTGCATCTGATTAGTTGAGAATTTGGAGTGCTTTTTAACTGTCGTAAAACCGAAATGAACGTAATATCTAAAAAACAGAAAAAAGGAAAATGACATCAAGAGACAATGAGGACCTAAAGTAAGAACAACCAAACTGCCTAAAGCGCGGGAAAACAACCAAACTGCCTAAAGCGCGGGAAAACAACCAAACTGCCTAAAGCGCGGGAAAACGCGGCCGACCAAATCGTGATTGATTTTAGTTTGAATCTGATTGGTTGAGAAAGTGGCGCTAGTTTTCTGGACCAATCACAGAGCGAAGTGAAGCAAAAGCCGCGAAATCCCAGATTACTTTCAACACTCAGTTTAAGAGTGGTCTTCTAAGCAGGAATATACTGAAGCTGTTTTTACTTTTATGTTGATTTTCGTGCTGGCTCAATCCTCTACTATCTTACACAGATGTAACCACCTTACAGCGTTCAGTGGAGCATTTTTTTACCCACCAAACTCACTGTCAATAAAGGATCTGACAGATGCAGCCAAGTAAGTTTCTTAATAATATTCTACTGTAAACGGCTTAATTCCAGTGGAAACAATATTCCCTGCACAGTCATTGTTTGGTCACATCACGCGTCACACTTTCTCCCTCACGCGGGTTGTGCGTTACGTGACGAAAGCAAACAAAGTGATGGCATAATTTTTAGCGTGCTGGACTCCGGGTTTGAGACCTGGCCGGGTGCATTTTGCTGTGTTCTTGGGCAAGACACTCTACTCTCACCAGGCCTCTCTCTACCTACAGCTGTAGGAGTAATATGGATATCGGCAAACTGTCAGGGAAGCCTGACGCAATGCTTGGGGTAATCCTCTAATGGATTAGGAGACTGAGTCAATGTGAGTGTATGTACAGTGCACACGAGATGCTTTACTCGGCATTCCCTTCTTACGGTCTTCGGTTAGTTTGAATTCAGAAGAGTTAGTCTGACCCACGCCCACAGCTGATGTAGCATTCCTTTGTTAACAAGGTGATCTTACGATGGCTTCTTTCAGTGAGAGATAGGCAACTAGCCTGTTCGCTGGTCTCTCTCTTATTATCTACGTATTTACTTATTTATTTGTTTTTTTATCTATTTATTTATTTACTGTTACTGTTGTTGTGTTTGTTTCAATAGGTTGGAGCGGTCGCCACTGGCGTTAGCCCTCGTCTTCATTATCTTATTGCTGTACTTAGTCCTTCTTGGTTTTTGCATAAAAGCGGACAAACACGATAAGAAGAAGACACAAGCAGTGTATATCACGGAGAACACTAGTGGGAATAAACCTAAAGCGCTAGCCATCACGGAAAGGTGATTCAGTTTAGGGCCTTTTCGCACTAGCGGACAAAACTAGAATTGTCCCGACAAAATCAAAGGAGAAATCTTGTCATGACAAGTTTTTGTTTCGTCGTTTGCATCGGCATTAAAAATTTCAAAGCGTCAAATTCCGTCTGCGCTTGATCTGCTCATTAGACCGAACAGCATACTTTGCTAAAGGATTTCAACTCCAATTTCCACGATTCATCCAAAGTCGTTTTTAGCCGTTTTTAAAATTTTAGAATACCCGCGTTTTACACCAAAAGACAATTATTGCCTTCTAATGAACTGATTTCTTTTCAGTTACACGCTAGTCGTAGCTGTTATGACAAATGAACGACAGGTTCATCGCAGTTTTGTTTGTTTAGTCGATTTTGTCCAGTCTTTACCCGAACGTTGGAAGATTTGTCCGCTGCGGCCAAAATTTGATAAGTCACGACAATCGATCCGCGCTTGTAAAATATGGGCTATGACAGAAAATTTATCTAAATAGACAACTTTTTCGCGAGTGCAGAAATGCCCTTACTCTATTTTATCGCCTGCATTACTACCTTAGTGTTAGGGAAACCGAGACAAACACGATTAGAGTAACTATACACCAAAAGTAACAAGGATTTTTTAAAAATGGGGAAGAGTAGACAATCTCTAAGGTTCAACTGTTACAACCTTAGCGAACTCTTCCGGGCATCGGTCAATAGGGACTTTAAGCAAACCACGACGGCTACGGCAACGAGAACGTGGAAAAACAATAGATCTAATTGGCAGAACAATAGCCCAGCACGTGCGTTATAAAACTTTGTACAATTCTTAGCCGTCCTTTGCAAAACAACAACGTGAAATAACCAAAATTTGCGTCGTCTGCGAAGCGAAACCGCGGCGGCAAATTATTTTAATTTACATTTGGAACTCAAGGCTACTTTCATGCGTTATGTTGAGTTTGAGGTCTGGCACCCTATGAGACGGTAAACACATGCAGCCATTTTCGAAATTCTAGCTAAACGTAGAGACTTATTTTTTAATCGACGTCTTCCGTGGCGTTGCCGTCCTGACTGCTTAAAGTCCCTTATGTCACAAAGTGCAGGCTCACGTGGAACATTGAGACTCTGTCACAGCTTGCATCTTTGAGTTCGCGAGGTTAACTATTAACATTATCTTCTCCAGGTTTCAGATAACTCTGCAGACAGGTCACTGGTTTGGATCTGGAACATCCGCCAATGTAAGTCATAACAATGTGTGGAGGGCCTCTGGACGATCGCGAAAATCGTCGGATCGGTCACAGTTCTGGACGATCGCTCGTCAGATCGATCACAGCGAACAAAAGCGAAAGAGCAAGCGAATTAGAAGTCAAAGAAATTAGCTGAACGTCACGAAGCGCGAGAAATACACGCTATTTCTGCTTGACATCTGATTGAAGGAGACACAAGATTTTGTAACCAATCATGTAGCGCAATTAAACGTAAGAACGCCAGTCAAGAGTGTCGCTAGCGCTTGAAATTACTTTTTGCTGATCTGCGGTAAAGGCGATGTCAAAAACTTTCTTGTTACGTGATGAAGAAGATTTTCTGTGTACTTTCCTCTTATAATCAAATTTTGAGATATGATAAAAGTCACTGATTGAAGCTTTTAGATTAAAAGGCATTTGAAAATCATTTGCTCCAAGGATAGATTCATTCCCCCCCCCCCTTTATTTTTTTCTGTAGCAATGATCTGAGAGCACCATAATACTTTTGCGAGCCCGTGAGGAGGCAGGCATTACCCGAGGGAAAGTTCAATGAAACCTTGAACAACACGAGTCGGCGAAACGTCTGCCAGAGTCTAGCACTAGTGTTAAGCACAAACGCTTTTGAGAAACGAACGGCATCGGCCAGTTGAAAGTTTTCGTTCTTGATGCTTTTTACCCCATTTTGGTTAGCAAAGTTTGGTTTCAAATGCTAAAACGACGACCTCACTGTCAATATATTGGCATCAATAGATTGACTTCTTCTGGTAGCCGTCCGCGTCTCAAAATCGGCTCTGCTTAAGTTTTTTAATGAAATTCCTCGGCCGGAAACCTCTCACCGACTTGTTTTAAATCTTCCCGAGGCGGCTTTCTTTGTGCCTTCGATAGGCACGGATAGAGGGTGTTCTATTTCATTTTCTCTCACTCTCCCAGTGGTATTATTTGTTCTTTGTTTATTCTTTTTTCCTTAAGGTTTTCCTTCTACTCCATGGCGCTAACTGCGTATCGGATCCGATTGAGTTGAAGTCCGATGAAGACCATCCTCTGTTTGAAAGAAGTTCTTGTGATGTTTTTGTTGTGAGGTAAAAAATTTCTAACCCTTTACACCCTAATTTCAGCATACATAATCTCCTTACTGTTCTCTCTACATTTCCTAAGGTGCTGTCAAGGAGAATTTGTTTAACGATCAAGAGCTATTTTAGTTGGTGACTATTTCCTTTATTTTCATGATCTTTAAGTGTGATTCAGGGGAGACATTAAAAGGAGACATTCAATACAAGTCACTCATAGGGGTCAGACGGTTAATACCTACCCTAGCACTGCAAATAAGGTCAAATTTATGACTTGAATTCCTCCTTTTTGAGACCGGTTAGCTCAATTGGTTAGAGCGCCGGATTGTGTTGAGCGGGAGGTCGAGGGTTCGAGCCCCGGCCGGACCGATACTCATGGTCTTAAAATAACTGAGGAGAATTTGCTACCTTTCTTTTATTTCGAGAAATGGATAGATATTCTAGTCTTCTCGGATAAGGACGAATAAACCGTAGGCCCCGTCTCCTTCAGGGTTAGGGGTAGGAGACCTTAATTTCCCACGCACGAGATTACTGTGTGGTGGATGTCCTCCCCTGGAATGGGATGGGTGGGGTTCTAAGGTGAAATCGATACATGGACTGATGCGGCTGCCAGAGGCGCCTAAAATGCAGACGTCTGATCTCATCCTTAACAACTCGCAATTTAGCATTAATTGCTGCAAGTAGTTGTTCTATACCACATCACCACATGACAGCCTGTAGGGTTTTGAAATTATCCATGCCTTTTTGTCAGTGTTCGTGCAAGTCGTGGAAAATCTGAACAGTCTTTGAATTTCACAAAATCATTTTCCAGCGCTGACGAGTCAGACAACCCACAGATATTTTTTCCAGACTACAGCAACAAGGAATGATCTTCTTCACATCATTTTGAAGCCATTTTCTTAATCGTTGGTCTTGTTAAACATAAAAAAAAGTCGTGGTAGTATAAAGTAACGGTATGGTTTAAGTTTGAGAAAGTCCGAAACCTGTTTTATGACTTAAGACAAAACTCTGTACTTTTTTTCTTCTTCAATAATTTAGTTTCCCTGGAAGGAAATTCAGTGACATCTGGAAAATCCACATTTGGCACGACAACTCGGGAAATGATCCAAACTGGTTCTTAGAACAAGTTATTATCAAGGATGTCAACAGAGGAGATACAAGGTACTTGTAACTTACAGAGCGCGATCTGATCTTTCCTTGGTAAGACTATTAAAGAGAGGAGCTGGGTTTCTCTCTCTAGCAGGTATTCTAGTACTAGAAGTATTTTACATGTTTGGCTGATCATTAGCTTTAATATGCGATCCCACTTAACTTTTGACTTGCTCGTAGCCTGGTAGGGAGCTACTACCACCTGAGTCCACAGGTATTAACTCCCGACTAGTATTTGGGAAGCACAGATGTGTATCCCGTCAAAGCCTAGCTTCTTTTCTAAAAATTTCTTTATTGGCAGCTCATAATTTCTCTTCTCAAATACATTCGCAGTTCAAAATATGATTTATTTCAATAACTTGTGATCGCTTTACCCTCCAAAAGAAAAAAAAAAGTCGTCAAATGCGCAATATTTCATGTTACACGGCTAATTCATGGCTGAATATGAGTTGTTGGTTATTATAGCCTTCCCATACTCGTGAAACATTCACAAATGATTTCGCTCATAAACGTTCTTGTCGTTGTTGTTCCTTGGCCACAGGGTTTTCAACTGTAACAGATGGCTCGCTGTTGACGAAGCTGATGGAAAGGTACGTGCTTTACCCGTCATAATTTCATAAACATCAACATTTGTGGAGCAAAACATTTCATAATTACGTACCATTCATTTTCATCGCCAGGGACGGATGATTTTTGGAGGGTCACGTGATTTTCAGGGGAAAATTGACTGACAATCAACTGCCAGTGAGGGGGGGGGGGAGGTGAGGTGAAGAGCCTTAGAGGGGGATCATGTAAATTCAGGTAGGTGGTAAGGAATGTCCGGTCCCTTGGTTCAGTGCAGCGACCTTCTGGTAACGAAAAAGAGCAGGGGTTGTTACTGCACCGTGTTAATTTAGATAATTGTAGTTTCAAAATTTAAACAAAACACGAATATGCTATAAAATATATTTGTTGTACTGACTTCAAATTAAATTTTTCTTTTCAAGGTTGATTGTGAGCTTCTGGAGACAACGAGTCACCTAAACAGTTTGAAAAAGGCAAGTTTCTTTTAAATGAGCTTATTGGTACAGAAATCAAGAGAATCAAAATCGATATTAATTAACGCCATAATCACTTGAAATTTCCCTCAATTAGTGCTCCTGGGATATGTTTCACTTGACACTGCCGTAAGACCTTGTTTCTCTACAGGTAGAAAAATAAGGCGAATCACGCATCATCGCCATCATTTAGACCCCTTTTCGTAAATGGTTCAAAACAAGATTTTGTTATTTTTTTTATTATTTCCCTTTCCAGTGCTTCTCTGAATTCTCCATGAAGAGCATCTCGGACTATCATCTCTGGTTTTCTTTGCTTGGGCGGCCATCTTATAGCAGGTTTACACGCGCACAGGTAAAAACAAGACAAAAAAAGTTTTGTATTTCTGTCCCAGACTCTAAAGTTAGAATCACATAGTACAATGCAACACGCAGAACAACGTGAAACTGCTTTCTCAGTTCCAGAAAAAAGGTCACTCGTTGTGATCACAGACAGACTGAGAAGTCAGAATTCCTCAGTCACGTGAAGTTAACAGTATCACGTGACCTTACTGTTCGTTACTTTTCATTGAAATGGCAACTTAGGCAGCCAGTGAGAACCCAAAATAGCGACATGGAAATTCGTGGAGGCGCGAGAAATCATCAGTGACCAAGTCGCGATTGGCTTTAGGTTTTCCTCTGAATGATTCAGATTCTGGTCAGAGTTTTCTAGATCGATGAAAAATCTTTGGCTCGGCGGTAAGCCGTCGGGGCGCTGAATCCAAAAGTCTTAGGTTCAATTCTTCATGAGGACTCTGAAATTCTTCTTTGTCCCACGCTCATGAAAAGACGAAAAACATCTTTCTCAACTCTAATAGCTCTTTCCTTTTCTTGATAGCGGCTTACTTCCTGTGTGTCTTTGCTGCTCAGTTATCTTTGTGTAAACATTGCATGGTACAGGCCTAAAAAACAGGTAGGTACTCCTGCTTGCCAACCATGTTGTATCTAAATATGATATTAAGTGCTTTTTATGCGGAAGATCTTGCAACGTTGTGTTAGGCGCCTGGACCCAAAGGGTCAGAGTTCTAGCCCGTGGTTCCTAATATTTTTAGAAAAGTATGGCAATTTGTTTTTAATTTATAAGACGTGAAAAAAAGAACTGCGGAAAGAAAACAAAGTCGGGAAAAAATGAAGGGGCAAACGCGTGACAATCGCTAATCTGCTGAAGCCACATAATTCCTCTCATAATTTTTTGTTAAACCATTCAAAGTCATGGGGTTTTAATGCGCCGAAAAAATTGTGGATTTTTATAGGTGAAAAAGTGCACAAAGTTGAGCCTTGTTCGGGGTCAGTTTACTGGAAGTTAGGATCTTTTGACAAACTGAACGAATTTTATTTCATCAGGTTACAGAAGTGTTGGGACTTTTAGACATAACCGGTGAGAGCCTTTGGATTGGTGTCCTGTGCAGCTTGGTAGCATTGCCGCTCAATCTCCTGTGGATTTTCCTATTTAGATACAGTCGAGTGAGTCACATTTACAAACTACACCAACTACGAGTTCATAAGATTTTAAAAACTAGCGTTTTTTTATTTGTTTTTTAGCGTGCGCAATATTTTCTTGAAATTAAATTAACGCTGGAACCAATATTTCCTTTTGATTCATTGACACCGATGAGGTGTGTTTGAGCTATAAAGAAGCGAGAATGACGCAACTTGTGAGCCGTGTAAATCCCACACACGGGTTCAAGTAACTTCTTATTATATCAATACATTATCCGCCAAGCAGGCGACCAGAAAATTGATCAGGTCGATTATTAAACCTGATTCTTCCCACAAACTCGCAGAGAAGTATATAGTCTTGAGAAGGGAGGATTTTGAAAGAGATCCTAGGAGCTAGGGACACAATTCTTAACGAGACGTAGTGCCATCAGAAAGTAGCTTCTTGGAAGACTTAGCGAAGCATTAGAGTTTCGGCCTTGATGATCACCGTGCAGCGCGGAATTTTCACGCAAAATGTTCATGCTCACTTCTCTTTACGAAATTTGAAGCCAGTTTGCTTAGAACTGAGTTGTGGTTTACACCGTAGTTATGTTCCTTGATAGACAAAAAAGGTAGAAAAGGAACCTTACTTTTTTTACCAGCGAAAATTTCGCCGTCATGTGAAGGTTTATCCGATGTCTGAGCCGCAAACGAACTCCTCAGAGCTTATGACTTCAGGTGGGTTAACGTACCATCAATTAACTGATAAATTAATTAGGTTTGTTAATATCAATAGGAATCGTATAACAAGACCCTAAAAATGTTTTTTGAAGATGAAGTCCTAAACCATCTTTTAATTCTAAATGTAATAGCCAACAGTATATCTTGAAAATCTGTGATAGGCCCTGCTCCAACACAATATCCAACTCATCTAATATCAATGAATTTGATTGTATGAAAATCATGTAAGTGTATTGCGGTTTCATGAAATGTACGAGAGCGATCCTTCCATTAATAAACCCTACTTATGTAATACTGGAAATAAGACTTGTAAAAAAAAGAAAAATGACTTGAACCCATGACCTCTGCGATACCGGTGCAGTGCTCTATCAACTGAGCTAACAATCCAATTGTGAGCTGGTCATTATCAAATATCCTTCGGCAATTTCTCAACCACTTCCAGGAAAAAGAACAAACTTCGAAGCCGTGAACCCATTCGCTCCTATGATCATAATCTTTGGTACTATATCAAGGCGATGTCTCTTTTGTTGGCAATTTTCTTCGTTCTCATTGCCTGTGTGTATGAAATTGTATTAAACAATGTAAGGAGAATTTATATATTGGTCGCTTCATGGAGTCGAAGGATTAACTGTATCGTCACCCAGAGAATTATTTGTTAGAAAATGGCTCTTTACCCGATTTATCTTAACAGTTCTCGACCACTCGCTGGAAACTGTTGGCATGTTGACCAATATAAGCGAACGAAAGAGGTGGTTTCGAACGGTTTTTGAATGGGTAAGTTTGCAGTTTATTTTCTTTTTAACCCAGGGCTCAACTACTGCCGAGAGTATTTGTGTTCCTTCTGTTTCACTCTTTCGACGTAGACATGTTATTAGACAGCGCTGTTCAAGAAGGTAACTAAAAAAAACCATAAGATTCTAAGACAATAAGAGTTCAAGATTTTTCAAAAGGGGAAACGGCTGGTAAGAGTAAATTAACGTTGGTTTTTGGGGGTTAAACAGGATGTCCGTTAACATTATGGGACCAATTTTCGCCAAAGTAGTCTGGTAGCAACACCAAGACATCGACATATTAGCAGTTTCACATGATTTCAGTCAGGGCAGGACCCAATGGCATCTAGTAAAAATAACGATACGAACTTTGTTGCTAACAAAGAACGCAGTGAAGGTTAACGCCGTTTTATATTTTCTTAGCATTTCGCTGAAAACGTGAATTTGAACCGTTCACTCATTTTCGAACTCGTGCCAGAACTCAAAGTTTTCTCGTGCCAAAGAACACAGAACAGACTCTAGGCCTTTCGGGAGCAGCCTTCCCCCGCCTTTTGCCCTTGAGCGGTCTTGCGTTTCATAGTACTGTGTGAAGTACACTCTCAAATTGATGTTGCTTTGTGATTTCTATTAAAGGATGACGCCGACTCCGATTCATCATCTTGCGTGTGTGGCTCTCAGCTGAGCCTCGATCGAGCCTCAGGTAGAGAAATACACGGAAACTATTTTATTTTTTGTCATTGTTTGACTATCTTCGGTGAATTTTTAGCGTCAAAAGACAAACACCAGAGCGGTAGAAATACCCCAAGATGGGACAATGGTAGTAAAGGATGTGGGAGATTCACATGGATTGCAACTTAGACCCTTCCATTTCGCGGCCTGATACCTCACCAATTGGGCTACGAAGGGCTCGTGCGCGATTCAAGCAGAACATTAGGTTCATGACTGACAATTGTACATTCTGCTTTGATCAACAAAGCATCGTGTGTGTAAATAGACGGAGGGAGATGGCAACTTCCATTTCATTCTTGATCTATTTACAGACACACAATTTGCTTCACGACTCTCCAGTAACCGTCACTCTCTCTTTTTTTTCTCTTCGTTTTTAGACAGCACCAGTCAAGGTGATAATACGGGCCAGGGTGGATTGAGCTATTCTAAAAGACCTATTCCTCCTCACGCCGACTTACTGGACGCATGCGACTTCCTTAGAGACATCGGACCACTACGCAAAAAGTCGCTGGACTTCGACAAACGTAGCACGTATAGCGTGTCGCTGGTGTCTGAAGATCGGGGAGTTTATCATTCCAGATTCTCTCTACCGCACGGCTGTGTTTATGTGGCGTGGTTGGGGTGTCTGTGCACTGCTGTTACTGCTGCGCTGTTAACTGTTTGGTATGGAGTAAGGTAAGGGTGATTTTTGCAGAGAAATATTTCACTTATTGTCAACAGAATGCAAGGATTGCTTTGCTTTTGCATCACTCTGCCCTGTGGTTGGTTTCGAAATCTTGTGCCACCGACTCATTCAATCAGATGCAATAGGAAAACTTATGGTGACTTAATTTCTCTCGTTGTTCTGAACATCGGGAAATTTCAATGTATTTGAATCGAGTTCCCATCGGCTGTTCGTGATATTTCCCCTGGTTCTGACTGCCCTTTCTGATTAATTTCGTTTTGATTTTACGACACCTAATCGATGAGAGTTTTAGGAGTCTGCAGGCCGAGCAGTTCTTGGTCATTTCAGTAGTGCCCAATCAGTCATAGAATTCATTGAAACATCACTTGTAATCTCCGCTCTAAGGATCCGCTCTAAGCTCCCCTAAGAGTGACCAGCATCTAATTTGTCCTGACCCCCTCCCCCCATGTTCATCAACTCCTTGACCCCTAAGAGTGACTAGCATCTTATTTCTCCTGACCCCCTCCCCCCATGTTCATCAACTCCTTGACCCCTAAGAGTGACTAGCATCTTATTTCTCCTGACCCCTCCCCCCATGTTCCTCAACTCCTTGACCCCTAAGAGTGACTAGCATCTAATTTCTCCTGACCCCCTCCCTCCATGTTCCTCAACTCCTTGAGCCCTAAGAGTGACCAGCATCTAATTTCTCCTTACGATATCACCCCTGAATCACACATTAAAGTCACAAGAATAAAGGAAATGATCACCAACTAAAAAAGTCTCTTGATTGTTAAACAAATTCTGCATGTTAGCACCTCAGGAAATGTGTGTAGAATAGTATGGAGAGTGTGAATGCTGAGGTTAGGATGTAAACGGCTATGACCCCAGAAGATCTTAACCTAAAGATTCCAAAAGAGGCATGGTTCGAAAAATTTGGAATGAAAACTGTTTGCTTGAGGGTTTAAAGTCAGGAGACAACGGCCCGATTCAGACATCCGTTCACTCATACAGGAAGTTCAGTTAAAAGAACAGTCAGTCATTGAGACTTTATAAAGCTCTTTCTCTCTGCTTTTATTTTTTCCCCTTCAGTTTTGGATGGGATTTGTCTGTTCGTTGGTTACAGTCGTTCTTTTTCTCTTTACTGGAGTCCTTTCTCGTCTCTCAGCCATTTATGGTAAGTTAAAGAGAAAGCGTTTGGATTAGGGTGTCAAAACTCACCAAATAATTGCAAACTTCTTTTGGCACTACTTCGGCCGAAAAGAAAGCTAGATGACAAGTTTTATTGAAAACTCGTTCATTCCTTAAACGGTTTTGCTAGAGTTACAATCGCAAGAGTACTTCCTCGATCGTCACGCGTCGGAAGAGAAGCAACCTCTCTCTACTATTATGTGTCTTTCAAATCGCATTTTGGTCGCGTTCCCTTGAGATGCGCTTGAACGTGAATTGTAAAGAGAGGAGCATGTTTATTTCTTGTCCATGCAGATGGAACGCTGAAACGATCCTCAGGGCTTTAGAAATATACTCTATACTGTTCTAAAAAAAAAAAATTAAATTTTTTCCTCTTTTTCGAGGTTGCTATCTTTATACTGTACATGGCATACAAGTCTAATGCAAGGAAGGAGGATGAGGACGTCGATGAAGGATTTGAAGACTTGTCATCTTCCGCTTTGCACGATATCCACTACGGCCACATCAATCAAGGATTTCAGGGAGACTCGAGCAGAGATGGTGATGATCTCCATCCGGTAAGTCCAGGAAAAACATCAAACATCGAGGGAACAATATCTTACATTGGGTTTCTTCGGATTTGACAACGGCACTTACGAGCGCACCATTTAATCGGGGCTTATAATCAGTCCTAGACCCCTCACAAAACTCTCGCCGGCTCGCGTTGTTCAAGGCCTCATTTTTCCCGTGGGCAAAGAGGCACTCGCGCCGAAGCGCCAATAATCCGAGCCTGTTCGCAGGCGGTGTACTTATATCCCGTTCGCGCAGGCATGAAAGCATCAGTACGCCAACCGCCGTAAGCTATGGTTGATCTGCGGACTTAACTTCTTTACAGCATGAACCTATTACTTATAAGCATATGAACGTAAAAAGAAATTGGAAAAACTATAGGTAAGGGATCGAAACATCACTTTTCAAAACTACGCCGGTGGTTTATATTTTCAAATGTAAAATCAACAAATTATGCCGACCAATATTTACTTTTGTTACAGCTGAAAGCTCTGATACTTTGCTTCTAGGCGCTGGCCCTTCGCCGGAGACAGCGGTATCTCAGGTTTCTTAAACCGCCATCCGAATCAAAGCTGTCTGAAGCGCGTAGTAGATGCACACGAAGCAAAGCTCTCAGGGACTATACTATGTAAGTTTTAGTTTAGTTCTCGATGATCATCGCTAATTGCTATCATAAATATCTGAAATTTTAGGCGGAAAAATTGCTATGGTAACACGTTATGTCGTAAATATAATTAACTGTGAAAGTATGAAAGTAAAGTTGAGAGGGTTTTCAATTTCTTCAGATTCAATTTCTGTAGATTGTTGTTGTGTCTTTGTTGTACTCCGCACTCGAAGATGTCTACAATTTTTGTGAGGTGGATGGTAGATTTTTAAAACTTACATTTCATTGAATTTCAGAGAGGTTATTGTGTCCATTCTGTTCTTTCTTGTCACCTGCTTCCTGGTCACGAGCATCACATGCCCGGATGTATATCATCTGAACCAGTCGATCAAAAAGTCATTTCTCAGGTATGCCAAAAAACTCCTGAGTAATAAGGATTTTTATTGTCCAGTGCGATCGTCTGATTGTAAGTAGTCCTGAAGAGGGCTGGTGTTGGTCACACTTTGACAGAACCAAAATCATCATCAAGGTCAAGAAAAGTTTTTGTCAGTGCAGACAGTGCAATGTGATAGCTGATATTAGTCGGAATGTAAAGGAAATCAGGATTGTTTGAGAAGTGTGTTTTGGTGGTGCCAGCTAAACCTCCTAAAATGTTTACTTTTGTTTACACACAATAGGCAGGGAGGTGATCCTGACAGTGTCAAGGCGGCTTGGAAGGGCATTTCGTCTGCATTTTATGAGAACAACGCTTCGTCTTATTTCACACCGTTTACGGTATGTGGCAAAATTATTGATGGATACATGTTAGATTTAGACGTCAAGGGTCCATCTCATTCAAGGGAAATAAGTAAGCTGTGCGCTCTTCTCTCTGCCCAAAGGGGTTTTTTTTTTCTTAATCTACGCTTTTCTTCCTACAGCAAAAACCAACTCTCTGAAATCCCACTCGGCAAGCAACCACTAATTTTTTGTGCATTCCTTCATTTACATTATTCAGATCTTATTGCGTGACAGTCAGAGCCTTTTGTTTGGTCGGACAACGATCACGCAATTTAAGACCACTTTGTCAAAGGTAAGTTCTTGAGAAACTCTCCGACAACAAAATTTATTATATCAGTTGAGATAATGAAGGTAGATTGAATCAGCCAGAAATAGCTGGGATGTTTCTTGTTGAATAGACCATTTCCGAGGCCCACACATTCTCACTTTCAAAATATGGCCAAATGCAAAGCTTTTCCGGTGAGAATGAGTTTTGTTCCCTTGATACTGACGGCGGTCATTTTCACCTTTGTAATACCAATTTGTAGTCTTCTGGTAATCAAGTCGAACAAAATGCTTTGTGGTTCAGAGTCTAACCGTATTTAGACTCGAGTGTCTTTCCTTAGAGAAATTCTGTACTGAATTTACTTTTTTTCTGACACTTTTTGAGGCTTGTCACGGCAGTCCGAACACAACAATGTGTCGTATAACGTGTCACGAAAAGGAAGGCGCTTGGTTTATCTTAGAGCTTAATCAAACAAGGTATGTCACGTGATTCTATTGGATCTTCCACTGGTTTAGGCCCTGAGCTTTGGTTTTTACTTGAAGTACCCAATATCAGCAAGTGAAAATGTCATTATTTAGCCAGGCGCGAAGGATAGCAACAAATTTTTAACCGAAGGGGACTGTGAACAACACAGCTGTTGGTGTTTAATGATGTGCCGAAGGCCTATCCCAGTAGGGGGCCTGGGGCATCCTTCCCTGGCAAAATAGAGGGGGCACGGGTCTCCGGTAGCTCCTACTTCTACGGCCCTGAATATGAGAGTGATCTTCGTAGTAATGAACATTGCTTACGCAATAGTGAAAATAAGGTCTAAAAAAATTCGGGCCTGTACGGAGTTGAGCTCATGACCTCTGCGATACCGGCGCAACCAACTGAGCTAACCAACCAACTTTTGTGGCTTACAGGTACGTCGCATGATAAATTCCTTAAAGTCCTTGGAAGCACATAACAATTGCTTAATGTTTTTTTTTTTTTTTTTTACAGCGAAGAGTCTGCAAAGCAGCTAAGGGGAATCGCGGATTCGCAATGGATAGATGCCTGTACGCGCGAAGTAAAGATGGAGTTTTCAGTGTACACGCCATTATTTCGTACTATCAGGTAAAGTGGCTTCAATCACTAATTAGGGTTATTGAGAATGCGTAAAGAGGGTAAGTTCTTAAAGAAATTAATTTATCAACTCAGTTGATAAAATTAAAATTAAAATTATCTGATTGGCTGGTTAACTGCTTTCCGATTGACTCCTTGACAGATTAACTGAATTAAAGATGCACGCACGCACGCGCGGACGGATTTTGGTTTTGCTTTGATCCGACCAATGTGTGTTGCTTATAACGTGGGCTTTTTTTAATTCGTTACTGAGGTTGATCTTCCTCTGAAAACTTGCATTCGATAATTAACTAACTGTTGAACTGAGTGAATTTTTGTCTAAATCATCGTGTTTTTGACATGCTGGTATTTCAGCGCTGCTACTCTGTCAGTGAAAGCAACTTATACTGGAAAGCCATTATGTCGACTGGAGTTAAATACCTTCCCAGTGTTTTTCAAATCGACAGAACAAAGCTACTTTGTGAGGATCTGTAAGGTGTGTAATCAGTCAGAACCTTTAACGTCCGTTTGGTTGCAGTCATGCTTTTGTTGATGTGCATAACTGATCGTTTGTGTTGTCATCGTTTTTGTTAGTTGTTGTTGTAGTTATGTGAAGAGTCGTTTTCAAAATATGTTTCCAATTACTTAGAAAAGAAAGAAATGTGCTAAGCATTTGTTGCGAGCATAAGGCAAACAACTTAAGTTTTGCTTACGTTTTTTAACCCTTGAACCAGCTGCCATTTCGAGTTCAGGTTCGCACGAGTCAAGTGTATTGCATACTGCCAAGATCAGCATATTGAAAGTGTCCTGCGTTAGAGTGACAAAATGGTAGCGTAGGAACATACATACATACCTACATACATACGTACGTACGTACATAAATACATACATACATACATAGGTTAATTGACCACTCCCCGTAGGGGAATTTCAGGGCCAACACCCACCCATCCCACCCAGGGGAGGACATCCACCACACAGTAATCTCGTGCGTGGGAAATTAACGTCTCATACCCCTAACCTTGCCAGGAGACGGGGCCTACGGTTTATTCGTCCTTATCCGAGAAGACTAGAATATCTATCCATTTCTTGATTATAGAAAGGTAACAAACGTCAGTTGCGGCGCGAGGTACAAAATGTACGTTAAAGAGAAATTTGTTCAAATACACGAAACAACTTGCTAACAGAGTATTGGTGTGAATGGAATTTGAACTCTATTAGACGATTGCCTTGTTGCTCCTCAGTCTAATCACCATGATTAATTTAGACATGATAATTTATGCGATGAATTGTAGCGCTCTTCTCCAGCTCATAACCAGACAGCCTTTTCAGTTAATCGAAGAGTACAGGACTGTTCAACTAAGAGATCTCTTCTTGATCTATTTCAGCTGTTGTTTGTTGTTCTCCTTCTTTATCTCCTCCAACACGAATTTTACTTGGCCAAGACGATGTCAGCTAAGTACTTTAGGAGCTTCTGGCGGCTCACGCAGGTAAAAGAGATGTCAACAAATGCAAGGAATTTGACAAAAGTCTAAACCGACGTCTGATTTTGGAAATGTAGAGAATGTGTTTGGGACGAACGGGTGAGGGTGGGCGGAGGCGGGAGGGGTAGAGGGCGTAAAAAAATGTTCCTTGAAGAAGTTTCCAAACCTGTCGAGTTTCTCCAAAGGATGAAACAAAAGCACATTCGAAGAAAAGATACTTTAGGCAACGCCTTTCTTACGTCACAACTGTCCGTGGGGAAAACTCATAGCTATATGCCATAATGTCCTAGATTGACAAATTCTTCTTTTTCAAGATCGATTACTCCGTAATAAGCCAAAAGCTCGTTCCTTAAATCACAGAAATTAATGTCTCCTTGCATGAACTTGACTGCTCCTGGAAATACGTTTAGTGCCCTAAGTTGAGAGGTCGTTCTCTTGATCCGCCCAACGAAAAAAGTCAACTTATCAGCTCTGCTTGGTTCCTCCCGTTTTCTTTAGCTTTTAACAGTTGCCAGTGCAAGCTTTTCCGTAGTGCTGTATATCCACTGGTCAGTGAGTTTGTACGCTCTGTTACGAGAGGTCCAAACTACTAGTCAAACAGACGTGTTCTACTACGCCAAGATGGTTTCGTCGAGTCAGGTTTGTTTGTTTTTATCTCGGTAGACTGCTACTATGTTCATGCAAATAAAACTCAAGGAGGAGGGCTGTAAATATTTCATCTTGTTTCCCCTCTGCTAAGCGAAATTGAAGTCAAATATGGGATTTTGAGGAAGGATTGGTTCCGCTTGTAGTCAAAAATGGAATTTTGAGGAAGGGTTTGTTCCGCTAGCGCAAGAGATTTTTCTTCTGTGAACTGTAGGCAGAATGAAAGATATTCTTGATATGGGCTGAAATTGACGTATTTCTCGCCTTGATCGGCAAGAAATGATATTTGACCACCGAGTTTTTGTACGTAGTCTAAAATGACCATCTTGTACAGTTATGTTACAACTGAGCTGTGACATTTCTTTGATTTCATCCCAAATTTTTTTTTCTATTAGGAAGCTCTGCAAGCCTTATATGCTCTTTTGTTGTTCTTCATCATCGTTCGCTCTTTGTATATGCTGAGACCTTCTCGAACCATGGTCCGTATTAGTAAATACTTCGCTTCCGTCGTGCGTCCCCTGGCAGCGTCTTTGGTAGGTATCGAACATAAGTTGTAAAAGAAGCTTGTACACATTAGTGACCAATCGTTATGAAGCATTTTGACCAGGTGACGATGATAGACCAATTAGAGAAGCTTATGAAAAAGAAAAAAAACAGGTGGAGAAAGGCTAAAGATTGTTTTAGACCGAGGTGTTAATGGTGCTAGAAAATGCAGCAGTCATGTTGTTACCCCGCGCGTGTTTGCAGACCATTGAGTTTCTTTGAGCTCCGTAGCTCCAAGTTTTCTGTTTGAAGCGGACTCTATCTGAGATAAAGCAACGGCGTAAACTTATTTGTTTTACTTTCTCGCCACTGTGGGTATATGTAAAACTGCGAGTGTATAGTAAAACTATCAGTTTTCCTAGTCTCGTTCTTGTTCATGTTTTATCTGTGTTAACTTTATTAATCTTGCTTCCAAAGCTCAAAATCCTTCCTTCAAAAATATTTTTTCAAGTAATGTCCGTGTTCTTTAACCAAAGTAAGTTGGTCCTGCAGCAAAGATGAAGTACGCGGAGTGCTGCAAAATGGAATATCTCATTTGCCTTTGGCCTTAAAAAATCTCCTTTGACTGGCTGTATTACATTTGCAGGTCGTGATCGTAATCTTAATGATGACCTTTGTTCATACGGGACATCTTTTGTTTGGCGGCCTTCACAAGGCGTTCAAGTCATTTGGAGATACGTTCTTGCTGGTCAGCAATTTCTTTCGTTTGGAAGGCGTGAGTCATTACCAAGGCCCGGGGATTGAAGAGCATCCTGTGCTGATTTTGTTTTACTTTACCATCTTTGTGGTCGGATTCTATACTTTCATGAGGGGAGCGGTGAGTGAAGTGTTTGATGAGTGTAACAAGATGAAGTTTCTTGCGTCTCAAATGGTGCTAGCTTTTGAGTTTAAACAACTAAACTGTATAGAAAGACAAGTAGTTTCCCTGGCAACCTTTGTTTGATTTCGTTACGTGTAATCCTTGTTACGTGACAACTCAAAAACAAATTCGGCGAGGGAGTATAGAAAATCGAGCGTGTTTATATGAAGGCGTTCAATTGCTTTTCCGCATAATCGGCTGGAATTCTGAGGGCGGATAGTCTGTAACCAATTTATTTACCTATTATGGAAACCTTAAACCATGTCGACAAGGCTTAATTCAATAGATAGGTCTGCAAACTACGCTGTAAATTGACAGATAAGTAACGTGAGGCTATTTCGTCAGAGCTCTTTTTGATAGTGTCGAAATTTTACACTAAATAATTTCAACTATCTATCGAAACAGAGGAAAATATCAAAAGAACAAATGAGAACTTAAGGTAAGTACTGGTAATCGACCCGAAACGCGAGGAAAAGCGAGCAAGCAAGGCCAGATTGGTCGTGCATCTGATTGGTTGTTAGGTTGTCCGAGTAAGTAAAATCATCGCAATACTGAACGAATTTCGACACAAACAGTTGAGGGTTACTCTACTTGGCTGTCTTTTGTTGTTATTTTGTTTATGTTATTTTATTTGTTTGTTTGTTTTTATCTCGGTAGACTGCTACTATGTTCATGTACAGGGTGCCGCACTACAAGAAAAAACGGCACAAGTTACTTGCAGTGGAGGAATTCTTTCGAAGCAAGTAAGTAATTAGAGCTTCTTTTTGAGTTTATGTTCACACTTGTCTTACACATTGGAATGGATTAACTATTTACACACAATGCGTAAATGTGTTACACTGATGTGAATATTGCCAAAAAACAAAATGAAGGTTTTGGACGGATTTCAATGGAAGAATGAGAAGCTATTAACATGCATTTCCTCCCTACGATGTCAGAGCATTATCTTGCGAACTGACATCAAAAACAAACAGAACGTGCAAAAATTAAAACAAACTTATAAGCTATTTTGGCTATAATTATACTACCTAATTTGCAAGGGAGTTTATAGCAGGTAGATGGTGATGATAGGCCCTGGCTGTTGAAGGGTGAATAACGCTATCCTTCTGATAAATCTCTGTCCGGTTGATATCGCAGTACGTTTTGTTGACATTTATCCGCTGGTTAGCGAACTATCCAAGGGATAGGATTTTCCGCCCTTTGAGTGGAGGTAGTACTCATTTCAGTCTACTCTCTCATTTTACGGCAGTATTGTATTTTCAATATTTAGAGGTGATACAAGACCTTCACTGTACGTTGTGATACTGAAACCACTCACCTTCCCTCTCTTCTGCAGGATGCAGCTATTCAGAGAAAAACTAAAGAGACAAGAAAGTGATACATCATCTTATGCAGATGAAGAGGAGGGAGACGAGGAAGATGAAGGGGACGAAGAGTTAGAAGAATACGAGAAAGACGCGCCCTTCCCTATGGTAAGGTTTTAATAGTCTTTTCAAGGCTTTATTGTTCTAAAACAGGGCTTAAGGAAAAAAAACAAAAACAAAAACAATGATCAATCATTGCTAACCAATAACGTTGTTGAATTGTTATTGAAACTAATCTAGGCCCTCTGTGACACATGTACCTTAGGTTGTAGTATTAATTTACTTTTTTCAGGAACACGTGTTGGATGAGGTCCAGGTTCAATTTGAAGAGTTATCGCTTCGCATGGGCAATTTGATGGGTTCAGAAGTGTTCGACAATAGCCAACGTTTTACAGGTGACTTCCTGTCAGGCACAGATAGCGATGAAGATGTGGAGTATCTTTACCAAGTAGAGCAACGACCCGCTCCGTCTGCGGTCAGCGGCAGTGGATATGAAAGTGACCATAGCGACATGTCTGCAGCCAGGTGGAATTTGTCTAGTTCCAGTTGTTATGATTTAGCGGACTGCCATGGGCTAAATGAGTGGAGGTCTGGACTGGCAGGGGGAAATGGTGCCAAGCCGGTGATGTTTACTTCGGATAGATGTAAAGCTGATCGCAGCCCACAGAAAATCACAGCTTATCCCAGTGGGGAAACTTTGATGTTTCAAAGCCACAGCGACCCTTCATGTTCAAGCTGCTATGATATGTGCAGAAGCAATCCATCTTTTACCTTACGTGACGGTGGCATTCGTGAAAGTGCTCTGCTTGATACAAGGCTGCGTGATGGCGTGTTACGCGAGGGAGAGTTACGGGGCAGTTTCTTACGTGACGGCGTGTGGTATGAGGGTGGCTTGCACGACTCTGTCTCGCGGGGCAACGATGATCGTGATAGACCAGATGTTAATAGCGCAATACAGTCAAATGGAACATTCATTCGAGATCAATCGTTCTACTCCACTCATTCTCGTGTCATGCGCACGAAACTTGAACCCATCATGCCCAAGAACGTCTATTCCACGGCACGCACGCATGGGAGACGTAGCCGCGAGGCGTTATCACTTCATCCGAGCGCCAACGTTGACTGTAGCACCACAGAGGTAGCTACTAGTAGTGCATCTGAACTAGAGGTGAGTAGGAAAGGCAAGAAATCTCATCGCCGCAAGACTAAAGGCCTTTTCAGAAGTTCTGCAGTATATCCTGGTGAGGAGGGGCTGTCTTTGGGCCTAGATCCACCCGTCCGAGGGCGGGAAGCTCATTCGGCAGACTCCCAGCACCCAACCACCAAATCTCCCGCGCATGCCGCCTGGGGCTTAGCTCCATCAGCTTCTGAACGGGAGTTTTTAAGGAGGCCAGCTGCTCACGGTTCTGAAGACTCTAGGCTCCACTCAGCTGCTCAGATCCTTTTACCGTCATCATCAGAACGAAGTTTTGTCGCAGACCCGTGCCATGAGGTTCTGGGAGACTCCCAGTCAATGATATCTGCTGGGGAACTAGAATCGACTGCTGCCCCAGACCCTCACGTTCCAGATGGGCCCCTGAAAGGAATTTTGGGTGACATAAGTCTGAACAAACCACTTGGTACTGAAATATTACCAGACAATTCGCCGGTGGTTTCCACACTAGGCGATAAATACGAAATTAGATGAGAATATATAAATTATATACAGAGTTTTATGAACATTTTAAATGGACTTAATCATGTGCCTCTCCTCGTACTTTGACTTGTTAGTCAGTAACGAGTCTCTTATTGTATGGCTTAAGGGGTGGACGAAGGAGACTCTTATGAGGGGAGGGGGTGAGGGGGTCAGAAATGTGATTCAGAAAACGTATTTTATTACTTCCTTTTTAGTAAAAACAAATACGAGCCTCAATAAGTTAAGAGATATTTCAAGACACGTACTGTGTGATACTGTCATTGCAAGGCAGTAAAAAACCCACAGGTGCGAGGCCCTCCACATACCCCCTCCCCTCCCCCTCTCCCCTCCCCTTCGTTCACCCCGACCCTCTCTCTCTGGAGCGCAGCTAGGCTGGTCCATTCAAAAACATGAATGCTGCCACTCTTTCTCAACGCCTTTAAATTCGATATGAACAAAGGTGCTGAAGATATTTAAAATCTCAATCAAGACTCTGCAAAAAAGTTGCTTTAAGATAACAAATATAATTTCAATGGTGAATATTAATTCGAAACTGGTTCCTCATGTTCATGCCGTACAAATGAAACATTTTTTGAACTGAAAATTTGATAGTGTAGTACAACCGTCGTCGACATATTATCCCTGTTTTTTATTTTCTGCATTGTGTATTGATACTTAGGCTTTATACCTTAATATTAATAAGAATATTCTCGATACTATTTCTATATACATTTTCTACGTGGCTGACAAGGAGAATTTGTTTAAAAATAAACAGTTTCTTCAGTCGTTGATCTTTTCCTTTATTCCTGGGACCTTAATGTGGAATTCAGGAATGATATTTTAAGGAAATATTAGATGCTATCAATCTCGGAGCCTAGGATTTCAGTTGAACGGTTTTTTCATTTTATTCAGAGTTTTATTATTCATACCATATTGATAGAAAGTTAATGTTGGTTCCAAAGTATATTTTTATGCATCTCAATTTAATATCCTCCATTTTTGTACAACAACAAAGGTATTTCATTTAGTTATGCATCTATTAAGTAACAGATCATATGTAAGTGACGCCAAAAATATGGTAAAAAAAGTTGCATTCGAGCTGCAGACGATAATGTTCTCACCACCGAAATTATTTTGTCATACATCAAGGTATTTTGTAATTGATCAGATTTTATTCAATATTTTGTACCACATTTAAAGCATAGCCAGAGAATAAATATTTAGCTAATGAAAATTTTATTTGCACAAACTCTTCGACTGAATGATTCAGTGAACTATATTGTTAGCCTCATCTCGACTGAAGTGATTAATAGTACCACAGCTAAGAAAGTTGAAGCAGCACGGGTCTCAAATCGCAAAATAATTCAGCAGGGAACTACTCCTCACTGACAAAGCAAATTTTGCTATGCTCCATTCTTCTAGACTTTGATTGAGTGCGTGCGTACTCATGTACGTGCGTAAGTGCGTGCATTGGTGCTTAGATGAGGTCCGTGCGTATGTGCGTGCGTACATGCATGTGTACGTGTGTAAGTGCGTAAAAACGTAGGTGCGTGTGTGCGTACATGCGTAAGTGCGTGCGTGCCGATTTGCGATTTTGCTTACTAGTGGCCGATTTGCGATTTGCAATTGTTTGTTTCGTATGTGCGTACATGCTTGTGTGCATAAGTACGTGTGTGTATTCCTTCGATTTTGGTCACTTATGGCCGATTTGCGATTTTTTTCAATAGTGACTGATCTGCGATTTCAAACATATGTTGCAGATTTGTGATTTTGGTCATGAATGGTTGATTTTGGATTTTGGACCTTAGTGGCCGATGTTCGATTTTAGACACTGCGGCTGGTTCGCGAGTTGGACGCTAGTATCTGATTTGTGATTTTGGACAGTGGTGATTAATTTTTGATTTTGGACACTAGTGGGCGACCTGCGATTTCATTGTTTTTTTTGGCCTTTTTTTTTTCACTTACATATTTTTTTGACTCGCGCAATGGACTTAGCCGAAAAGGAGAGACTGGTTGTGGTCTACCATTCTCTAGTTGGGTATCATTTCCTTTATTCACGCGGCCTTAACTTAGTGTGTGATTCAGATGTCAAATTGTAAAGAAATGTTAGATATTAGTCCCTTCTTGGGCTCAGAGGGTCACTAAACATTTCTGGGTTAGAAAATTGTTAATCTGGAGGGGATAATTGTGATTTTAAACTACAAATAACCATCCATTTGCAGAATACTCTCTTTTAAAGAAGTTACTTTATGGCGTCACGATTCCTTAGGAAGTAACTTGCTAAGTAAGATAAAGTTCTCTCCCTGGAACAAAACGTTAAGGTTACCTTACCTTGACCAGCTATAGCTATCATTATTTGAAAAGCGCTTTTGAAGAACAGCTTTAAAAAATCAAGTAATAACCCTTAGATTAAAAAATCAAGAGATCTGATTGGCAATATTCTCCCCTTCAGCTATTAGTATCATCAGCATACATATTTTCCATACTGTTCTCTTAACATGTTCTTAGGTACTCACAAGGAGAATTTGTTTAACAATCAAAGCTTCTTGGGTTGACGATTACTTTCTTTATTCTCGTGATGTTATGTAATTGTATAATTGTATGGAGAATTTAGATGCTGCTCTATGCTGCCTTTTTACAGGGTATACATGGGAATACATTTGATAATAAAAATTAACGGTAAAAAACTACGACGTTTCGAAGTCTGCATGACCTCATTATCAAGTAAAATGTTAAAACTGATGTAAAATTGTAGCTCAGAGATTATATACAAATAAAATGTGATAACTTCATTAGAATAATGAGCGTTCATTGTTATTGGTGTTTAGCATGTCAGATCGTGCAGTATATGTTTAAATAAATACTTTTGCACGTATTGAGTCAGACTGCGTGTTTAGCTTTGGTTTTTGTTCGCGAATGAATAGCATTTCGTGAATTAGGCAGTCCATTTTTCCGCGGCATTTCTTGAGAACGGAAAACATTTCCTCTAGGCTAGTGGACGCTACACTGTGGGCTTCTTTCAGATGCTTGCCAATGACAGAGGCTTTATGTTCTTCTATGCGTTGATGAAGATGGCGTGTGGTATAACCGATATAATCCGCATCGCACGAATCACATTTAAAAGTGTAAACAACGCATTGGTGGTTTATCAAAGCGGGCTTCTCTTCTTGTATCTTGAGCTTTCCCTCGATCTTACGACTCGTGAAAACTGGTTGTAGGTCAGTTCCGATTTTCCGGCCAAGATCTTTCAGCTGATGTCTTACTGTGTCGGCCGATTTTTGGTCTTTAAATGGTAAAGTTATTCTGACAGGTTTTTGTGTAGCCGCGTCAAGTTCAGTTGGGGTTTCGTGACGGCTTTGGATCGTAGAACTCGTGTACCAGGCGATAGCTGAGTTGATGAGTTTCACTGGGTACTTAAGCTTAGTAAACATCCGCTTGAGATGCTGGCATTCCTTCGTAAAAGATTCTTTCGTTGATGACAGGCGGTAAGCTCGGTTCAGCATTGTATTCAGCAGAGATCTTTTGTAACGCTGATCGACATGGCTCTGGTAATGTAAGAGCAGTCCTGTATCAGTTGGTTTATGATATACGCTTGTTGTCAGGTGGCAGCCGTTTTTCTCAATCATCATACCGAGGAATGGAAGCTTGTTGTTTTCAGCAATTTCCATTGTGAACTGTATGGCAGGATGGCATTCGTTCAATGTTGAAAGGAAGGCTGTTGCGGCTTGAATATTTGGCATCGTGGCTAATGTGTCGTCGACGTACCTTTTGTAGAAACTTGGTAACTTGTTGTTGCGATCCAGTTGTTCTTCAATGGAGCACAGGAAAACGTTTGCCATAAGGGGTCCCAGGGGCAAGCTTCCATTCCTCGGTATGATGATTGAGAAAAACGGCTGCCACCTGACAACAAGCGTATATCATAAACCAACTGATACAGGACTGCTCTTACATTACCAGAGCCATGTCGATCAGCGTTACAAAAGATCTCTGCTGAATACAATGCTGAACCGAGCTTACCGCCTGTCATCAACGAAAGAATCTTTTACGAAGGAATGCCAGCATCTCAAGCGGATGTTTACTAAGCTTAAGTACCCAGTGAAACTCATCAACTCAGCTATCGCCTGGTACACGAGTTCTACGATCCAAAGCCGTCACGAAACCCCAACTGAACTTGACGCGGCTACACAAAAACCTGTCAGAATAACTTTACCATTTAAAGACCAAAAATCGGCCGACACAGTAAGACATCAGCTGAAAGATCTTGGCCGGAAAATCGGAACTGACCTACAACCAGTTTTCACGAGTCGTAAGATCGAGGGAAAGCTCAAGATACAAGAAGAGAAGCCCGCTTTAATTAACCACCAATGCGTTGTTTACACTTTCAAATGTGATTCGTGCGATGCGGATTATATCGGTTATACCACACGCCATCTTCATCAACGCATAGAAGAACATAAAGCCTCTGTCATTGGCAAGCATCTGAAAGAAGCCCACAGTGTAGCGTCCACTAGCCTAGAGGAAATGTTTTCCGTTCTCAAGAAATGCCGCGGAAAAATGGACTGCCTAATTCACGAAATGCTATTCATTCGCGAACAAAAACCAAAGCTAAACACGCAGTCTGACTCAATACGTGCAAAAGTATTTATTTAAACATATACTGCACGATCTGACATGCTAAACACCAATAACAATGAACGCTCATTATTCTAATGAAGTTATCACATTTTATTTGTATATAATCTCTGAGCTACAATTTTACATCAGTTTTAACATTTTACTTGATAATGAGGTCATGCAGACTTCGAAACGTCGTAGTTTTTTACCGTTAATTTTTATTATCAAATGTATTTCTAAACATTCTCTGATTATACATGGGAACACAGGGTATAATGGGTATACAGGGTATAATGGGTATACATGGGTATACTTGGTATACATAGGTATACTGGGTATACATGGATATACAGGGTACACAGGGTATACATGGGTACACAGGGTATACCTGTGTATACAGGGAAAACAGAGTATACATGGGTATAGTGGGTTTACATTGGTATACTGGGTATACCTGGATATACAGGGTATACAGGGTATGCATGGGTACACAGGGTATATATGGGTACTCAGGGTATATATGGGTATACAGGGTATACCTGGGTACACAGGGTATATATGGGTACACAGGGTATATATGGGTATACAGAGTATACCTGTGTATACAGGGTATACAGAGTATCCATGGGTATGGTGGGTTAACATGGGTACACAGGGTATATATGGGTACACAAGGTATATATGGGTATACAGGGTATACCTGTGTATACGCACAGGGTATACAGAGTATATATGGGTATAGTTGGTTAACATGGGTACACGGGGTATATATGGGTACACAGGGTATACGTGGGTATACAGAGTATATATGGGTACACAGGGTATACATGGGTATACAGGGTATACAGGGTATACAAGGTATACTGGGTACACAGGGTATACATGGGTACACAGGGTATATATGGGTACACAGGGTATACAGAGTATACAAGGTATACTGGGTATACAGGGTGTACATGGGTATACAGGGTATACATGGGTATACAGGGTATCTATGGGTACTCAGGGTATACAGAGTATACAAGGTATACTGGGTATACAGGGTATACATGGGTATACAGGGTATACATGGGTATACAAGGTATACAGGGTAGACATGGGTATACACAGGGTATACATGGGAAACATAACATATCAGGGAGTCTATATGGAGACTGCCATGAATTACGTGCCCCAATTTCGCTAAATTTTAGACCTAGAACGCTTGAGCCCGCGTTGTTGACCGCATACCCTTTAACGTAGCATTTCATTATCAGCCCTGTCGATAACAGCCACTAGCGTTGACACATCTCCATCCTCATCACCCCAGTTTGCTAAGTGGGGAATGCATAGTTACCTGTAGCTAAACTCAGGGAGTAGGAGGAGTGTTGTGCATTGCGTTACAACCTCGTTCCCAGGGTCTTTTCCCTTTGTTGGTGGGTGGAGCTGGGGGTGGGGCGGGAAAAGGCCCTGGGATCGGCCGGTCACATGATCTCAAAACACCCAAAAATCTTGGGTGTACTGAATTCATATATTAACAGAAATATTCAAGATGGTGGTCCCGCCGAGTGCAGAAGAGTTTTTGTCAGTCCTTCGCCGAGTCGGATTTTCTTTGAATATAGGTAATTTTCCATCATTGAATTTAAAACCTCTTCAAATGAAGTGTTTTGAATATGTGCTGAAAGGCCAGGATGTTATCGGAGTCCTACCTACTGGATTTGGCAAGTCGATTCTTTTTCACCTTCTACCGAATTTCTTTCCTGTCAAGACAACCAAGAACATAGTTATTGTAGTATGCCCTTTGAATTCCATCATTGAAGACCAGTTGAAAGTTTTAAAAGCTCGGAGGATAACCGCTGATGTGTTACAGGTACCTGTAAACGCGAAAGAAACGGCCGAGAACTTGTTCGGAAATGAACAAGAAACAAGCGAGCATGTGGCCGTGATCACAACAAAGTTTCCTCAGGATGTAGTGAACGGCAACACTTCGATCGTATTCGCCCATCCAGAGACTCTATTAAGAAAGGAAGGGCGAGAATTGATGGGAAGCAAAGTCTTTCAAGACAATGTTGTGGCCTGTGTTGTTGATGAAGCACACTGCGTTGAATTATGGTAAGTGCCTAAATTTATTAATTTCTTGTTTGTTCATTTCATATTTGTTTCAGAGAGTAAATTATCTATATAAGCTTATGTCTCGGAAAACTAATTAAAGCACGGTTGCAGCACTGACTTGTATTTACGGTGAAATTCTGCTGTATTCTCTATTTATAGAGTATGATAGATTTTTCTCTAGGAACTAATTTATCTATGATTCCTGTGACGTTTACACCGCTCACTGATCTATATTTATTTGCCAGTACAAGGAAACAAGATTAATTGTCTATGGTTTTATTCTGGCATGCAGTTTTCCAAATTCTTGATGCATTGCTTTGTGATTTAGAAGTGGAATGTTCACCTTTGTCTCCATGCCCCTACAACTGAACTATTCTTAGTTGAACAATTACAAAGAAGGTGCCAACAGGGAAGAACCTAAGCTCTATATTAAGTTGACCCCCAAACCTAAAATAACCTGTAAATAAGGAGATAAAGCCATTTGCTAAAAGATAAATTCAAGATAAAATAAATATACCAGTATACACAGTATACTTTTTAGTTATTAATAGACATCCATCCATATGAGGGAGCTATTATGAAATACAAAAGATACTTCTACAGAAACATGTTAACTCAAAAGAAAACGTTATAGATATAGATATATATATTACAGGGTTTACTTTTCTTTTTCAGGGGTGAAGAATTTAGAAAGGACTTCAAAGATCTTTCGGTGTTGAAGGCCTTTTTTCCTAATGTACCCACAATGGCTCTAACAGCAACAGCACCACCTCATTTATTGAGGGGCTTGAAGCGAAGTCTGTGGTTAAAAGATGAGTGCAAAATTGTTGCACAAAACCCCAACCGGGTAAACATATATCTGAATAAGAAATTGCGATGGAGTAACCACCATGGGGATGAAAGTTATGATCAAATCCTTGGGCCAACTGCCAATCAACTAGCAATTCAAAGAGAAAACTATCCCATGACAATTGTCTACTTAAAATTGAAATATTGTGGATATGCTTATGGATTATTTGAAAGAATATTGGGAGACAAGCAGTATGTTGGAGAAACTTCAGAACCCACTGCAAGACTGTTTGCTCAATTTCATGCCCCCCAAACAAGTCGCATGAAGAAAGATATTTTGTCAGAAATAAAGAAAGAAAATTCGAGGGTGAGGGTGCTCTTTGCAACATCAGCACTTGGCATGGGGGTTCATGCTCCTTATGTGCTGAACATTATTCACATAACACCACCAAGTAGCCTTGAAGCATACATGCAAGAAATTGGTCGGGCCGGTCGCACAGGACTTTCATCGTGTGCTACACTCTACTACAATAATTCTGATATTGGAAATAATATGAAACATGTAGAAGAATCAATGAAAACTTACTGCAAATCACAAGACACCTGTCAGAGGAAACTTCTTCTAGATTACTTTGGATTCTCTTGTGTTCAGCAAGATAACTGTTGCTGTATATGTGATGGAAAGTTCAAAATAACTGAGGAGGATGTACCTCATGTTGTTAAAAGCAAGGTGAGATTACTGCCCAACAATAACAGTGTTATCCTTGAAAGATTAATCAGGGGTGCAATTTCTACCCAAGAGTCCCAAGCAGCATCAGAGAGTTCCATGCTATTTGACATTTCTGTAGATAACAATCTGGTTACAAAAGTTATGGAGGGAGTGGAGTATATTGAATCAGAAACAGACCTATTGAAGACCTTTGGTATCTGGGATGAAATCTGTTCCTCTCAGATCTTTTCGCTAATATGCAAGCACACTACTCTGTGTAGAACTGTAATGAACTCTGATGATGATTAGAACATCAGTACTTATTATAAAGACTGCAAACTACTACAAGGTATCTTGATTCAAACCAAAATCAATATTGATATTGATTATATCTGTTGTTTCTACAATACCGATCAGTTTGTTTACCTTTGTTTCCTTTTTGCTATGTCTGAGCACAATAATGTGGTGAGAAAGTCAACTTAAATTGTAAATACTGTGGGCAACTCTAAATAGATCTTGATTCACACACCAAAAGTCACTTTTGATATTAATTATCTCTGTTGCTACCATGGTACTGATCAGATTGTTTACCTTTTAAAGTTTGTTAGTACACAAACTTCACAAGGATCTGTGAACCCCATATTACATGTACTAATGTTGGAAATCTGCTGAGATTTTGTAGTAGGTCATTGGAAATAAGCACACACACTGTCCTTACCAACCAGCCATCAATGACAATTGGATGAGTCTGCTGATAAGTACCCCACATATTTTCCTTATAAACAGGACCTTGTCACATTGTAAAAGCGAAAATAATTTCTTATTTACCAAGATAAATTTCTTATTTACTAAGATAAGATTTCTTATTTACCACGATACTTGCAGATTTTGCTAAATGTTTACCATATTGAACTCATAAGCTACAAGTAAACAAGGTACAATTCACACAATTAATAGGACATATTAATGGATTAAATCTGCTGTTATGTTGGTCCTAGAGAAAGGAAAACACCCTAGTTTTATTTGTTCTAAGTTGACTGCAATAAATTTTTCAGTTTCCCAAAATAATTGATTATATATCAAGCATGATCAACTGCCACATCACTTTAAGTCTTATCAGTTTTTGATTATGATCCATGAATAGCACAACACTACACAGTACTAGTAGTGTTATTGCTATTATTTCAGGTTATTGGCTATCCTCATAAAAGCCATAACATCTCAGCTGAAATTTAATGGCTCACATGTCTTTAATAAAAATTCAGGATCCCAGAGATGTTAAGTAAGGCATTACTACTTGTATTTTGCTAAATTCAGAGATTCAGCTGTTTTAACTAAAAGTCAGTGTCTTACGGTATATATATTTCATTCAACGATATAATTATAGAACTAGCTTGGTGAGCAGGCAAGATGGCACTTTCTAACCCACTTGTGATTAACTGCTGTGTCCTGCATGAAACTTCCTTAAAAGCCATGTAATAAATCCAAAATTGACCTAGCCTGTTCTTTCAAGATGGCTGGATACTGGAAATCTGTTTATGGAGCTTTACTCCATCTCAGTCCATAAACATGCAAAAAAAAGACAAAAAAAGAAAGTGGCTAATACCCAGCCATCACGACCTTGCACTTGGTCAGTAACCCATAAATATCGATCTCAGCAGAAATTCAGTGGCTCACTAGTCTTAACTGAAAGATAAGGGTCTAAGAGAGGTCAGTTACGTCATTACTACTTGTATTGTGCAGAATTTGGCGATTCAATAGTCAGTGAATAACTACAATCATCCTCAGTAGTATCTAGGTTGATAATTCTCCCATGTGTTTGGCCAGCCACTGATGATAGTCAACAATGTTCAAATACCTTAAGGGAGACCTTTTAATGTCAGGGAAGCTGTCATGACTTCTTCCAGGCACATGATTAAAAGGATTCAAATGCAATAGGTCATTCACCATTTCTTTCTCATCATTAAGTGAGTTGCACATTGTATGTTGCACAGATGTCTTATGGATGCCCACAGATGAGTCAAACTGCTCTACAATCTGATGGATGCCAGTAGTTGCTTTACAGACCTTGCTAATTGAGTTTAGACTCTTGTTTGGTCCCTGCCTTTGGACAATGTGTTTACTGCATCTATTTGAAATTTCTTGGGCCAAATCATCTTCAATATTCTTTCCGGCACCACCCCTCCAGTTAACAAAAAATCCCCATTTGAACTGTTCAGATAAGCGTGGGGTTAGCAGGCACTCAATCTGAGCTATACTCACAAACATTTCAATAGCATATTTGCTGTAAGCCCCCATAGACTTGAAAACTGACAGCAAAAGTTTTTGGTTGATGAGATTTCTGTTGCCATCTCCCTCCCCTGCAGTGTCCTTCATCTGCATGACAAGAGTAGCCAGGAAAATACAACAAAGGGCATAATTTCTTATATAATCATCTTCATCGTCACAGTCATTGACATCTACTTTCTGTAATAGGAACTTGTCAGTGAACTTTCCAAAAGCATCATCAAAGTACTTCTTCTTGTTTTCTGAGCTCTTATGTGCAATGTTTTCTGGGAATTTATGTGCTGAGGGAGTGTCCTCTAGGTCTGACATCCCAAAAAAGTTCAGGGCAGCTGTTATGATGTAAGCTTTCCCCACGCTGAGGAACAACTCTTCACTTCCTTCATAGGAGTCAAGAACTTTGGATGGGGTAGCATTCCTCCTATTGTACTTCTCTCTGAAGTACTTTAAGGTGCCAACTTGATTCACAGACTCAGCTTTGTGAAGAAACGAGTAAGAATACTGCAGAAGGGATGCTTTTGTATGCCACATTACTGGTTTAAAAGGTGAGCAATGTTCAAAACGATCAGCTGCTGTGTGAGAACCAGATAGCAGATCTTTGGCACCTGCAAATCTGACCCGAGTGAGCTGATCACCTGCAAATGTAATCTTCATCTCCCTCATTGCATCATCATGGGTGTCTGGTTGGTGCGCATTTGTCTGTCCAGATGCTGCAGGCCCGTCGGGAATCAGTGGATTGTCAGTGTGTGGCAGTTCATCTAGCAACCCTGCTTGAACATAGATTTCAGCAATCCACTTTTCATAAGTTCTTAATATGTGAACACAATCATCATACTTTGCTTCATTTGCATTGATGATTGGCAAACTTACTATGGTAGACTTCTGTGACATTTGCTGGCTGTACTCATGAGGAATGTGATCTGGTATAACAGATTTCAAAAACTTAAATTTGGGAAAAAACTCAAGAACAATTCTACCAAAAATAATTGTGGCACATTCTGCATAACGTTTCCATTCAGGAACATTCAAGGAAAAATTATATCGAGGGAAATCTTTGATGTTTCCTTTAGGGTTGTCATTAGGCAAGTGATTGAAGTTAATTCGGTTCTCAATCAAGTTACTGGCAAATAAGTGTAGATCCTCATTCTGAATTTCCTTTCTCATGTGCCCTTTCAAAATTTTCAGGTCCCAGTTGTCACCAGTGCCTCGGAACACACTACCTCTCTTTACTTGCTGAACCACTTTGTCTGAAAAATGACCCCCTAAGAGCTTCAGCAGGGTGTCCCTTCTCCCAGATGATAGGCACACACCAAGTTTGTTCAGTCGTTCTTGAAGCTAGGGATTACAAGGGAATCAGAAATTAACAGCAAATTAACTACACATGCACATGCAGTAACCTCCTGTTTCACAACTTTATAATATAAGCCAAGAAATTTCGGAGTTTTGATTGGTTGATAATGGCCCTATTTTCGCGTAATAGTGGTAAAACAGAATAAAAATGGATGGTATAACAAGGTTACCATGACAACCTTTTACTTTGCCTTTTCCTTTTGGCCTGTGTTTGTTTTTTCAACCGTAACGAAATAAAGGACTCGTGTGCGTTTCCGAAAATTTCTCGGCTTCTGTTATAAAGAAATAATAGCATGACTTGTAGTGGTATTTGGCAATAATACCGGCTCGTAATATTTCAAAATTATCCAAATACCACTCACCGCTTCGCGGCTCGTGGTATTTCGGTCAATTTTGAAATATTAATCGCGGTATTATTGCCAAATACCACTACAAGTCATGCAATTACCTATACTTATCCTATCACTCACAATATATTTCTGAATGGATCTTTCAATTAGAATCACAATCACAACCTAACACAAAACTACCTCACAAGGATCAAATTTCTGCAGAGCTTTATATAATTAAGAGGATAAAATGCAGATTGTATTCAATGCATGATTGCACTGGTGAATAATAAATACTACAGTGCGACTAAAGCAGTTGATTAAGGATAACAATCCAATGTTATATATATCTTTAGCTAAGAATTACCTTTTTGGTACATCCACCTTCATTGATGAGAACTGTATTCACACGTTTCACCAGGTTGAGTTCGTGCCATCTCTCGTTCATGAGGATCGAGTACAGAAAACTGTACTTTACTTGAAGCTCACGCTTTGTGTCTGAGACGGACTTCTCTTTGCCAGACACTGCGTTCATAATCTCGACAAGATAAGGGTGGTTCGTCTTCAATTCGACCCAAATTTTATTGAAATCGAAACTGTTCATGCTCTCAAATTCATTTCCATATAAAACGGAACCTTGCGAACGTTTGCACAGCTTTGCACACGACGTTTTCAACTCCTCACTGCTGGTCTTTTTTAACTCGTCCACAACACTTGGACAGTAATCTTTCAAGATAGCCGTTGTCACGTTTACGGATACGAACTCTAATCTTTTTTACTTATGTAACTCTTCCGTTTTTAACACAAAGACACTAAGAAACTTTCAATGACTTTCTATTTAATTTGTTAGCGCGCTTTGTTTGATTTCTGTTCCGTGACTAGCGAATATCCGCTCAAAGCTAGCTACATAAAGCTCTGTTCATTTCTATTTCCCGTACGTCAAAGTGTAAGAACTAAATTCGCCTTCTATAAGCAAGTAGCTCAGTTGCGAGGAGTCACTGTAGCGAAAGCATTTCGGAGCCGAACGAAGTTTAGGAGTTCTCTACCCCGGAGTCAAGATCCGATGTAAGTTATGCTTGTAATATTCCTCATTTTTATCATTTCTAGTTTCGAAGTCTTTCGGTTTTCCTTATCTCGAACCTTCATGTATCCGTTCTATAGTTTTTACCGCCTGTGCTGTACAAAGACTGCCAGCTTAAGTGAATAAAGAGTTCGATGCTGCTGCTTGTCTAAAGTTCAACACTGTGGTTATACTGGCGAACTCCGGTGCACAACACCACGTGTCTGCGGCATCGGGAACGCGACAGTAAAAAATCGGATCTTGAATTACAGAGAAGATTGAGGTAAGCCGTACCTTGTAGATTTTAAGGAAGGAGCCTATAAATCATGAATAGAAACGGAGAAGGATTAGTCAGCGAAGGAGCGCATGGAGAACACGAACCAGAAAGGAGGTCACGAAAGCCGTCACGAAAGGCTTTACAAAACGCAGTAGAGACAAAGCGTTATGAGGTTAAGACTTTACAGAAAAAGCTCCTTAACAAAATACAGGCCGTCGAGGGCCTTGATGACAGCCGCAACGTAGAAAGTGTTTTGCGTGATCTCGCCACGACATCAGAAGGATTAAACGTAGTAGTACAGGAGCTGCTTAGTTTATACGCGCAGGACGTAAACCATGACTTTGGAGATGACGTCCTCCTCACTAATGAAACCCTAACGCTTCAACGCGCTTACGCCTTAATGGAACGATTAAACAATAGAAAATCCGACAAAGTGCTAGAGATCGGTTCTGGCGTAAGTCATTGTTCGTCACGCAAAACCAAATCCGCCAAGTCCCTGTCCTCCGCATCTTCAGCAAGTACCGCGAGAATCAAAGCGATCGCAGAAGCCGCCGCGGCACGCGAAAGCGCAGAATTCGAACGAAAGATCGCAGAAAAGGAACTTCAACGCCGAAAGCGCGAGGCAGAGTTAGAACGCACTCGCGAACAGGAAAGGGCACAGCACGAAAAGGATTTAGCTGTTCTCGCGGCGAACAAAAGGGTCGCAATGGCAGACGCGAAGGTCAAAGCTATCGAACAGGCGATGACAGATGTCGAAATAGGAGAAAACCGTGAATTGCCCGGTGTGCCAAGGGTGAACTTCGAAGAGCGCATTCTTGATTGGGTCCACACGATTCCCAGCCCAGAAACCTTACTCGCCCAAAAAGGGCCACTTGTTCCATCACAAAGCGAGCCAATTCAAAACGCTGCCTCCCCACAGTTTCCTGGCACGTCAGTGCCAAACTTACTTCAGCCGCAGATCGATGACAGTTCACAGCACGTACCCGTCATCGCCTCGACTCCGATAAGAGACGTTAGCGGAAGTCAATTAATTGAGACTCTAACGTCAGTAAATCAACAAATAGTCGCCGGTTTAGCTAGACAAAACTTTCCCAAATGTCAACCAGACATTTTCAACGGAGATGCCACGCTTTTCCATCCATGGAAGGCCGCATTTAAAACCATGATCAAAGACGCCGACGTTTCTCCCGTGCAGGAAATAAATTATTTACGAAGCTTCACTAGCGGGGAACCGCAGCGGTTGGTCGATAATTTTAGAAGACGACAAACCGATCCAGTCACGCTACTCCAGAGTTTGTGGAAGGAGTTAGAAATTCGCTTCGGTAGCGCGGCTATAATCACTAACGCCTTACTGGAGCGCATGCAAAAGGGGGCTATGTTTAACGAAAATGACAACGCAAGATTGCGGCATTTCGCGGACCTTTGCACTGACGTGGAAAGTCAAATGTTGTGTCTTCCTGGCCTCGCGTGCCTCAACTACCCAAACGCGATACAACCGATAGCAGAGAAACTCCCGCCCTCGCTCCGCGGAAAGTGGGAAAAGGAGATTGCGAAGCACGCGGACAATAATGCAGGCGCCTACCCCAGCTTTAAGAGATTCGCAAAGGTCGTCCAAATGCAAGCCAGATTGAAGAACAACCCCAACATTTTGGCAGGAAACAAGCCTACCAACCCCCCTCCCAGTCGCCCTGCGCCCAATGCACGTGGAGCGAGCCGGAAAGCGCTTAAGACGAACGCACACCCGGCACTAAGGAAACCAGAAACACGATCGAGAGAGAGCACGAGGAGAAAGCGGTGCCCATTCCACGACCGCGAGGGCCACGACTTAACCGAATGCAAGGCCTTTGCTGAGAAAACCTTAGATGAAAAGGTAGAGTGGATAAAGGGAGCTAAGCTATGCTTTCGCTGCCTATCTGAGGGTCACCAGGCCAGCAGGTGCGAGGAAAACGTTAGCTGCGACGTGTGTGGAGACGAAAGGCACATCGCTCTGTTCCACAGAGTAAAAGAGACTCAGGCGAGGACCCGTAGTGATAAAGAAAGAGAGGACACTAACGAGGCGAACGTGAACAATAGATGCACAGCGGTTTGCGACTCGAGTGGAGGCCGATCCTGCAGCAAAATCCTATTGGTCGATGTCTACGACAGAGAACAGCCGGAACGCACTCGGCGCGTGTACGCTATCGTTGATGAGCAAAGCAACAGTTCTCTCATTAGCAGCGAACTTGCAGACGAGCTGGGAGCGGTCGGACCTCCGGAGAAGTACTATCTGTCCACTTGCAGTACAGAAAGGGAACAGAAATATGGCCGTCGGATAACTGGGGTGGCAGCGCGATCAATGAACGGAGTCGAGTCGATGCTACCAACGTTAATCGAGTGTGACAGCATCCCACAAGACAAGCGCGAAATCCCAACACGAGAGATGGCGAGGAGATTTCCCCACCTACAAGAAATCGCCGACGAGATTCCACCATTTGATAGTACAGCCGGCATTCATCTCCTTATTGGAAGAGACTCGCCCGAGCTTCTCAAGGTCAGAGAGTTTAGAAATGGACCCAAAGGTGCTCCCTGGGCTCAACGACTTACTCTTGGCTGGACGATAACAGGCCAGATGTGCTTCAACTTCATAGACGGCCCGGCCCACGTGCTCGTAAATCGCACTAGTCTCCACATAACCAACGCAGATGAAGTAGAGTTAACAAAGATAGGTGGTTACGAGCTGGTACCCTGCCCTAACAGGTTTTCAGTGATAGGGAGCCTAACACAGATGAGTGTAGAAGACAACGTCTTTACTGCCACTAGGTACGACAATCAAGTCGCCCCGTCTCGGGAAGACCGAAAGTTCCTAGAAATCATGGAAAGAGAAGTCTGCAAAAATAGCAAGGGAAATTTGGAGATGCCACTCCCCTTTCGTCAAGAGGAAGTACAAATGCCGAACAATCGAATTCAAGCAGTCAATCGTTTAAACGGCCTATTGCGCACCCTTAAAAGAAAACCGCAGATGCAGTCCGACTACTTCAACTTCCTGGAGAAAGTTATCGAGAAAGGCCATGCGTCAGTGATACCAGAGGAAGAGTTGAAATCTGAACCTACGCCCGGTAAAGTTTGGTACCTACCCCACTTTGGCGTCTACCATCCAAAAAAGCCAACACAGATCAGAGTTGTGTTCGACTCGTCTGCGGAGTATAAAGGAGTTTCGCTGAACAAGACCCTACTACCCGGCCCCGACCTAATGAATAGTCTTGTCGGCGTCTTAATGCGCTTCAGGAAAGAGAATACAGCCATTATGTGTGATATCGAGCAAATGTTTCACTCCTTCCATGTCACCCCAAAACATAGAGATTTCCTACGCTTCCTCTGGTTCGAAGACAACGATATCTCCAAACGAGTTATGGAGTACCGTATGAACGTCCATCTCTTCGGTAACGGCCCAAGTCCTGCAGTAGCGACCTTCGGCTTGAGAAAAACCGCGGCTGATGGCGAGGAGGAATTTGGAGAGGAAGCAAAGAAGTTTGTGTGCAGAAATTTCTATGTAGACGATGGCTTAGCTTCGACACCAACACCACGACAAGCCATTATCCTAGTGACCAATACACAGGCCATGCTAGCGAAGTCTAACCTACGACTTCACAAGGTCGTCTCTAATTCCGTAGAGGTCATGGAAGCCTTCCCACTAGAAGATAGGGGAAAAGACATCCGCGACCTTGATTTGCGTCAAGATTGTCTCCCCACGCAGCGTTCGCTCGGAGTTTACTGGGACCTAACAAAAGATGCCTTCACCTTCAAAGTATGCTTACCCAGAAAGCCCTTCACCCGCAGAGGGGTCCTCTCAGTCGTGAATGCGGTATACGATCCACTTGGCTTGGCCGTCCCGGTACTCCTGGAAGGTAAACTCCTACTCCAACAACTAGTCAGCATGGGGAGAAGGAAGAATAACAATGCAACCCTAGGATGGGACGACCCACTCCCAGACAGTCTCCTACAAAAGTGGCAGCGATGGCGAGACTCCCTCGCCGAATTAGAAAGGGTCACAGTGCCCCGATGTTACCACCCAGCAGATTTTGGTAGAGTCGCTCAGGCAGAACTACACGCATTCTCCGACGCTAGTAAAGATGCCATAGGAGCCTGCGTTTACTTACGCTTAGTCAACGATGGCGGAGAGGTAGCCACGTCCCTTGTGTTTGGCCAATCAAAGGTTGCCCCCCTACAGACTACAAGCATCCCACGTCTGGAGCTCTGCGGAGCCGTGCTAGCCACACAAGCTGTCGCTAGAATATTGAAAGAAATAGACATCCAAATAGATGACATTAAGTTCTACACCGACTCGAAGGCAACTCTTGGCTACATCCAAAACGAGAGCCGAAGGTTCTATGTCTACGTCGCCAACCGAGTAGAAATTATCCGTACGGTCTCCTCCCCCGATCAGTGGAGGTACATTGAGACAAGTGACAATCCCGCGGACCTAGCCACGCGTTGCCTCAATGTGAGTAGTCTGGCCGACTCAGCCTGGCTGAAGGGACCGAGATTTCTCAGAAACCCAGACGCGGTACAGCCTCAACGAGAGAATATTCAACTAGCCGAAGACGATCCCGAAGTTCGAAGAGAAGTGATAGCCCACGCATCATGCATATATAAATGCAGAGGCCTCGGAGCGGAGAGATTTTCACGTTTCTCCAACCTCCACTCCCTAAAACGCGCGATTGCACGCCTCATTGTCAAAGTTAAAGAGTTCAGGCGTCAAAAGAATGAACAAAGGCCACCGAAAGCCAGACAAACCTTCAGGAGTCCTACAGCAAACGAGCTAAATCAGGCAATGGACGCGATAATCCGGGCAGCACAGAAGGAAGCCTTTGGCGCAGAGTTAACGAACAAAGATCTCACGGAACAGAAAGAAGGGGGAAGATATCAAAACACAGTAAGGAAGAGAGCCCTGAAGGGCTCCCAGTTTTACGCGCTTGACCCGTTTATCGACGCCAATGGAATTGTTCGGGTGGGAGGACGACTTAGGAGAGCGGAAATGGAGTATGGAGAGAAGCACCCTGCAATCTTACCAAAAGACCACCACGTGTCCGTCCTGGTAATTCGACATTACCATAAAGAGGTCCATCACCAGGGTCGACAGATTACGAGTGTCAAAATTCGCCAAGCCGGCTATTGGCTGATTGGAGGTCATCGCATGGTAGCGAAGGAGTTAGCTTCTTGTGTGCCCTGCAAGAAGCTGAGAGGCCCCCACGTAATCCAGAAAATGGCTGACCTGCCCCAAGATAGAACCGAGGTAGGCCCACCATTCACAAACGTCGGCTTCGACGTCTTTGGTCCCTGGACCATATCCACAAGGAAGACGAGAGGTGGTGCTGCACACTCAAAGCGTTGGGGTCTTGTCTTCACGTGCTTGAGTAGCAGAGCCATTCATATAGAAGTACTAGAGTCAATGGATGCCAGTTCGTTCATTTGTGCACTGAGGCGCTTCTTCGCCATACGCGGCCCAACAGCCGTATTGAGGTGCGACAGAGGGACAAACTTCGTTGGGGGACACACCGAGTTAGCCGAAGCCCTTAAAGAAATGGACGAAACAAAGATCGAGAGATTCGTGACACAACACGGTTGTGAGTGGAAGTTTAACCCACCACACGCATCCCACTTTGGAGGCGTATGGGAAAGACAGATCGGGACCATCCGCCGTGTTCTGGATGCCATGCTAGCCGACCTCGGACCAAGACAGCTGACGCACGAAATCTTGAGCACTTTCGTGGCGGAAGTCACCGCTATTGTAAATGCACGACCCATTGCAGCTTTGCCTTCAGACATCAACGACCCGCAGCCCCTGTCACCAGCCATGCTGCTTACAATGAAAACGCGACCACCAGGACCACCACCGGGCAACTTCCTGCCCCCAGACCTGTACGCGAACCGGCGTTGGAGGAGGGTCCAGTACCTAGCAGATCAGTTCTGGTTACGGTGGCGCCGAGAGTACCTCCAGAACCTCCAGCCAAGAAGAAAGTGGTACGACGCCCGCAGAGACCTGGCCCCAGGTGACGTCGTCCTTATGAAGGAAGACAGCCAGAATCGCAGTGACTGGCCTATGGGTCGAGTTACGGAGGCCATCAGGAGCGCAGATGGCAAAGTAAGAAAAGTGTCACTTAGGATTGTGAGAGAGGGTAGAGGAAAAGTGTTCCTACGCCCCATCAAAGAGCTCATCCTGCTGGTTCCAGTAGAGGCCCAGTGACAGACCCTTCGACCACGGCAGAGAATTAAAGGACAAACAATTAGTAGAGCAAGGATCATAGACGATCCTTGGGCGAGGAGTGTCACGTTTACGGATACGAACTCTAATCTTTTTTACTTATGTAACTCTTCCGTTTTTAACACAAAGACACTAAGAAACTTTCAATGACTTTCTATTTAATTTGTTAGCGCGCTTTGTTTGATTTCTGTTCCGTGACTAGCGAATATCCGCTCAAAGCTAGCTACATAAAGCTCTGTTCATTTCTATTTCCCGTACGTCAAAGTGTAAGAACTAAATTCGCCTTCTATAAGCAAGTAGCTCAGTTGCGAGGAGTCACTGTAGCGAAAGCATTTCGGAGCCGAACGAAGTTTAGGAGTTCTCTACCCCGGAGTCAAGATCCGATGTAAGTTATGCTTGTAATATTCCTCATTTTTATCATTTCTAGTTTCGAAGTCTTTCGGTTTTCCTTATCTCGAACCTTCATGTATCCGTTCTATAGTTTTTACCGCCTGTGCTGTACAAAGACTGCCAGCTTAAGTGAATAAAGAGTTCGATGCTGCTGCTTGTCTAAAGTTCAACACTGTGGTTATACTGGCGAACTCCGGTGCACAACACCACGTGTCTGCGGCATCGGGAACGCGACAGCCGTCAACACAGTTGCATCCCTGTTACTGACAGCTTGTAGAATCATTTTCTGCTGTCTTTCAGTCAATAACGATTGAGCTTCTAATGAGGTGCAATCATTATCTCCTATTGATTTAGGCCTTAGAACAGATGGCCGAGTTAAAAAAAATGGCTGCCCTTCAGACCTTGGTGTTGTTAGCCTCGACGACTGATCCACCGAAGTGGCTGCACAATCATGTCCTGTAGACGTGGCAATAACACTAGCATCTTGGGGAGTTGAGAAAGACGGCTGTTTTGCAAAAATTGATGTTGTTCGCTTCGCCTGATCAATAGAAGTTATTTTGAAGCTATCTCCTGATGATATAGGCGTTAAAACAGTCGCAACTTGGGGAGTTGAGAAGGAAAGCTGCTTTGCAGATTTTTTTGGTGTGATTCGCTTCGACAGCTCATCTGCTGAGGTGACGCATGAGCTTTCGCATGGCAAATTCTTTGATACACGTTTCGACGGCTGAAGCGAAGAAGGTGAAAGTTGTACACATCTCTTTACAGCATATTCAGAACTTTGATCGGACGACATATTGTCCATGGATTGAGCTCTCTGAATAAACTGTTCCATCTTGTTTACGAATGTAACGCAACTCCGACATGCGATCTTTGATCTCGTATCGTCCTCAAAAATAGTTATACCACAGGTTTTATGGACTTTTGCACACAGATCTTTTGATGAACCAGCTTTGCTAAATATTCGAAGCATATGACGACTCTCGCGAGAATCACCGCAGAGTCTGCAAACCGGATTTCTAGAAGAAATCTTTGTTGGTGTAGGCATACTTTCCGCCATTATGACTTCGGAATAATGCATAAATTATATTTTATGACCAAGGTTCACATAAATTATTTAAATCAATCAACCAATCAAAATGTTGATCTGACCGGCCGATGCCAGGGCCTTTTCCCGCCCCACCCCCAGCTCCACCCACCAACAAAGGGAAAAGACCCTGGGAACGAGGTTGCATTGCGTTACATACCGTCACATTGCCTTACATAGCGTTACCACTTTAATTAAGAAACTTCCCATTAATTAATCGTGTCGTTAATCTACTCTTCTACGTAAAAGTAAAATAACTAATTACGATTGTTGTACGGTAAATATACTATTGTTATTATTGGATAAAATACAGTTTAATCAGAGAAACGAGAGTGATCACTTGATCCATGAATGCTCTTCAAGGAGGTAGACTGAATCAGTATAACAAAACGATCAATACAAAAATTATAGAAATGTTTGCTAGCACAATTGATCCGGCAGATTCTGGATTTGGATCAGGAAAACCATTATCCGCTATCAGTTTTTTGAAGAAACCAACCGACTTCTTAGGGACTCGGGTCAAGTTAAGGTCGTTTTCAAAATCGATGAAATGGAGCCCGTAAGGGGTAGTGTAAGCATTTTGCCATTCAAAGTTATCCATCAAGGTCCATGCCATGTATCCCTTCATTTTTACTCCATCATCAAGGATCGCTTTCAACATCTCGTTGATGTATCTGCAATATAACATAGTTGTAGGCGATATTAATATCCTTTGTGCGTGATTACTTACAACCCGTCACCTGACGGGAACTCAGTCCTCAATTAACGTTTTCACAAAAATGTCGTAGCCCCTAAAAACTCGTTGTTGTCAGTGGTAAGAAGACGAATCAATTACTAATATTTTTTTCAGATTAATAGAAGCTTGGTAATTAGATACAGAGTACTCTGTTGAGTTCAACATTTTAATTGGATGCCAGTGCAAAGCGTCACCTGACGGGGATTCAGCCCTCCATTAAATTTTTTTTTACAAAATGTCGTAGCTCCCAAAAACTGACTGTTGTCAGTAGTAAGAAGATGAATCAACAACTAATGATTTTTGGGTTATGAAAAGCTTGGTGTTTAGATTCTGAGTACTCGCTTTCGTTCACAATTTTAAATGGATGCCAGTACGCTAAACCCTTAATCTCTTTCACTCCCAAGTTCTTATCCATAATTCTCCCTACCGTCTTCCGTCCAATTTACGCGATGTGAGTTTGGAGAATTTGGCATTGGATCATGCAAATAATAATCCTCTTATTGGTATTTTGCTTTATTCTCATCCCTTGCCTACTTGATATTGTATTAATATTATGAGGAGAAATTCTGTCCTGGTCACGTATTGGAGTTAAAGGTTGAGGCTAGCTGTCGCCTCCCTTCTTATCTTCTCTCTTCCCATAGGCTCACAGAGCTCATGGTGTTACTCTAGTAATTAAATAATTGTTTGATACCATTTTTAAGCTTTCTTTCTGTGCTTGTATTTGTTTGTGCTTTGTTTTGTTTGTTGGTTCTATCAATAAAACTTTCAGAAAATGTGTACTGATCCATAAAATGTACCACTTTGAAAGAAGGGATAATTAGAAGAAGGGAGAAAGGGAAACCCCGTGACAAGCGCTGTTGGTACCTTCTATGATAATCCACTCTGAAAGTGTCGTTCAATCGGTTTTGACCGGTTTTGCTGGCTTCACCAGGCGGTGCTACTCCGTTTTCAGTGACGATAATGGTTGGATTATTGTAATTATCTTTGATGTACTTAAGCAGCTTGCGGAATCCAAAGGGAGCTACATGACCATTGTACCAATCAGGCCACGCAGGATCGCCGCTCTTCGAGAGCGACTCATCACCGCTAGTTGACGGCTCATCGCCTGAGGGTTTGTCTTCCACTTTATCAGTGGAGTAGTGGTTTATTCCAAACAAATCGTAACTTCCTTTTACTGTGTTTTTCTCCTCCTCTGTGAAGCTGGGCAGACGGCTAGGAATCCCAGCAGCCGCGCTGCGATTTCTCACAACGTCTTTAACGACATCCGGGTAATCTCCATTCACAAATATGGGATGTGCGAAGATGCCGAGATGAAATTGCATATAGCGGTCAGCGGCGTCCTTGTCTCGGACAGAGTCAGTTTTGGGAACTGCCCAACCAGAACTCAAGGACAGCGTCACTTTTCCACCCTGCTTTGCTTGATAATTCTTCTCATACGTCCGATAAACCTTAGCGTGACCAAGAATTTGATTGTGAGCCGTGCGATACCGAAGAATCGATAACTTAGTTTTATTCCTAATTTCCCCATACATGTACAGAGGATGACGTAACATGACGATCGCGGGTTCGTTTAGCGTGATCCAGTACTTAACTTGGTCGCCGAATGTTTCGAAACAGAATCGAGCGTAGTCGTGAAAATAGTCTATCATGCTTTGATTGGTCCAACCGCCGATCGGTCGAAAGACTTCGGGCAGATCCCAGTGATACAACGTCACAAGCGGTTCGATATTGTTTCGTCTTAGTTCATCGATGAGTGTTTTGTAATACTCGACACCGGCTTTGTTGACATGATCAGTTGTCCCATTGGGAAGCACACGACTCCAAGCAATAGAAAAGCGATACGCTTTGGCTCCGTATTCCTTCAGTATTTTGACATCTTCCCTGTACTTGTTATAGCTGTCGCACGCCACATCTCCGGTCTTGTTATGGAACAAAGTAGGCACGGTGTGGGTGATGATATCATATATGCTCGGTCCTTTTCCATCCTTGTTCCAGGCGCCTTCTATTTGATATGCAGCAGTGGCAGCGCCCCATAAAAAACCATCAGGAAATTTTCCGTATTTGAATTCGTTGTCAGAGGCTTGAGAAGTCCCCAGGGATAGCATCAAGGACACGAAAGAAATAATACCCTTCATAATGTTTTAAACTCAAATTTCCTCGCATGTAACGTGGAAAATTGCTGTGCTTCTGTCGTGCAAAACCTAAGCGATTAGCGACAGCGACACAACAGCAAAGCACAATCGGTCAGGTGAGGGTGTGGGTGCAAACATTCTTGGAGCAAAATCATTGGCTGCTTTGAGTAAACATATTTCTGTAGCTTAAGGGAGGTCCTTTGTTTGGAGGTCAGTGATGGGTCAGGTAACGTTGGAGACGAAAAAACATAAGTTCTGTGGATCTTAAAAGGTCACGTAGTCAGCTAAGAATTTTGAGTTTGGTAAAGAAATAGAGAAAGATGTTTTTTCGTATTGTCAAAGGCCATATCAATTACAAGTCATTGAATAAGAATAGCGTCTATTGTGTTATACCTCATTTATCAAAGCCTCCCGACATATGTAAATGATGTGGACGGATATTCTGAAGTTGCTCCAAGAAAAAAATTGATTTAATTCACTTGTTATTGAATAAATGTTATGAAAAAAATGTTGTCCTTCAGTAGTATTGTTGAAATATATACAAATTAATCGAATGAGATAGGGTAATCACATGATTAAGAATCGAAATTTCTTTGGAATCTAGGCTGACGTCATGAGTACAAATAGTATATCGCGTTTTTAGTGTCAAAATTCAAAACCTCGTGTCAGACCATAGTTAGTAGAGGGGAACCTACGAACTATGGTCAGACTTGCTATTTTTCTATTCAAACTTCTTGTTTGACAATTCAGATACGCTATTTGTTTACTGAAACATCCATTGTTTCAATTCAAAGCAATATTTCTTCGATTCGACTTATTCGTGGGCGAAGAAACGCTCGTATTGAAGGGCTCGTAACGGGGGATGCAGGATGAATGAGCCAAGCGCTTGAGTGTCTATGTACAAAATTCGCGCAACATGCCCTGACATCCGTTCCGTGTTTTAGGATTTGGGGCCATTTTCCACCGCGCCATGTTTTAGGAGTTGGGATCATTTTCCGCCAACCTACCGTTCGACCGTTCCACCATTCTACTGTTCCTGCTATAAGGGTCGTATTGTTTTTCCTCGCCTTTCTTCCCAATACGCATGCATGGCCGGGCCGGCTAGTTTCCAGGTGACGACGAAGGACAGCGTGTTTGCGTTAAAGGTTTGAATGTTTGAATTGAAGGATTGCGTATTGGAAATGACGAGTAACATGTTCGCATTGAATAATTGAATGTTTGGAAAAGGAGTTCGAATATTTGAAGTGATGAATAGGGTTACCAAATTAAACAACTGGATGTCTCCATAGTCGAACAGCAGATCTGACCTAAAAGATTAAACGTTGGAATGGAAGAATTGCCGGTTTGAATTGAAGAGTAGAGTGTTTGAATTGTAGAATGATTGTTTCAAAATGAAGGATTGCGTGTTTCTGTGGACAAAAAGCCTGTTTGAACTGGCGAATAGTGTATTTGAATTGACGAATAGCAGGTTTGCGGTAAAGAATTGCATATTGGAATAGAAGGATAGCATTTTTACTTGCGGAACTGACTATTTTGAATTGCGAGATTGAAAATTTGAAATGCACAATAGCATGTTTGAATTAGACGACTGAATGTTTGGGTAGCAGAAAAACATTTTTACAACGAAGGATTGCACGTTTGAATAGAAAAACAGCATGACTGAATCGAAGAATAATTGCTTTAAATTGAAACAATAGATGTTTCAGTAGACAAATGGCGTATCTGAATTGTCAAACAAGAAGTTTAAATAGAAAAATAGCAAGCCTGACACGAGGTTTTGAATTTTGACACTAAAAACGCGCCATACAAATAGTGCCTAATACTTCACCTCCTCAGTGAACTTTTCAATTTCTCTCATGCACTTCATGGCCTGATTGAGAGCTTCACTTATACTCTTACCTTGAGCAAGAGCATCGTAGAAGAAACTCATGAATTCCAAGGTTCCCTCGTCGTCAATCGCCCACAACTTCATAACAGCAGACCTACCACCAGTACCCAGTACCCCACAGGGCTCGGGCGGTACCGACCACACTATCGACCATGACCTCTCCGCGAGCACTGTGACAACAACTTAGAACAACCAGTCGTGCGGCGCAGCCCAGCTTCTACGACATCTTTCATCGTCATCAGGTAGTTTCTCTCCTGAGAGTTTCCTCTTGGACCTCTTGTGGTGTTTGGTTCCATTTCGCTTTAAAACTTCATCTCTTGTTTCCATTTCCCCAGTAAACTAAACTGGATGCCTTTTTACGATACATGAAATGAACGTTAACAGCCTATGTCTTATTTTTAAATGTGATACAGGGGCAATGCCCAGAATATCTACGTACTAAGTCTCATTTTGGCTGATCCTAAGTACTCGAAGTCTTTTCACTCTCCTCCGTCAAAATATAACGGACATTAATCAAAACACAGTCGTAACAATTCCATCGCATGATGGATATCTAGTGAGTAAGAGGCGCAAACATGACCACAAATGTAAGGATTAGTGCGCTTATCCCATTGGTTTTCTCAAGAAGTTGACGACGCGAAAAATTATCAATAAAATAGCCTCTATATAATGTTCTTAATGTTACGTTTCTTGTTTTGCTATTTCCTCTAACTAACGCGCCCATTGAAAAACGTCGCACGGGAAAATGCAAATAAGCTAGAGATGAGAAAGAGAGCATGCGTAACCTCATGCAGGCCTGTCAATCTGACTGTCAATCATGTAATCCCCCGTGTACACCGTGTTCGCAAGTATTCGTTCTTGCTCAGACAACCGAAACACAGCGCTATTCATCGAAAAATAGCCGTAATCTTGATTAGGCGATATTGTTAAAAAATCGATCACATGTAAAATTATTTATCCAAGTCGAGCGAATTTTTTCATAAATCGTTACTAAAATCTCGAAAATTTGAGCTAGAGAAGGGTTCTCTGCTTATAGCTGAGTGTTTTTCCATACATAGTTTTTTTCGAAACAGCAAATTGAAAGGAAACATAGATGTATTTGTCTATAAGCGGAGATATTGCATGCAGAAATAAATTAACAAAACAAGTTGAAGTTGTCGAGGGAGCCATTGACATTGTTTAATGATTTTTAGCAGCCTTGTATTTAGGGTTCTAGATTTGCCATTCACCTTTCTCTTTTATGTGTAGTTTTAGATATGCTTTTACTTATCAGATTATTAGACTTTGAATCTGTTCAGATTTGACTCCGTTATTTATAGTTTTCCAGACGTTTTGAAAAAAAAAAGGAGTAGATGTGAGCCGAAAGTGAGTTATTTTTCATCGTTTTATACGCTGTTAATATTTTGTATTGTAGAGGATTTTATGGAAATTGTTGCTTTATTTATGTGGTGGGATTCAAAGGAGCGATTTCTTGTTTTCGGCGCGTAGTAAATACGGCTTACTGTTTGTCCTTGGTGTCGGCGTCGAATTCGTCGTCCATTTCCTCCTCATCCGCTAGTTCTGTTGTTTCTTCCGAGTAGATTGATTCATCTTCAGTGCCCTCTAGAGTGTTAAAAATTCTGCAGGTGTAGATCTCGCGAAAGTGTTTTAAGAATTTCGAAACTGACCAACCAGAATTGCCCATTCCCACGATTGGTAAACAAACTAGTCACATATTACGGTGTTGAAATCTGCGATACGTAACAAGAAAACTTACCTTAGCTTCCCTGCCCTGTAAACTAGTCAAGTAATCTCTCATCCAGCCGCGGATATTTCGGATTGCAACGGCCCATCGTTATGCGTTTCGCTGACATCTTGAGCTCTCCATTAAAGAGGTTCTCTTAATCTTTCCTCCTACGGCGGACCATAGACTTACCGATGACGTACTCTCTGGTTTTCTCGGAATTGGTTTCGACGGCAATACTGCACTGAAACACTTTTCTGTTTCGAAACTTTTGCGTTCATTTCAGTTTTTTCGAGAATGTAATTCTTGAATATGGTCTCGGCTTATAACCGAGTATTTTCAATTCACATGTTTTAAGAACCTTCCCGATTAAAGCAGACCGAGGTTTAGGGTCTCGGCTTATGGCTGAGTTCGGCTCATAGACGAATAAATACGTTAAGACTGAAATGCGGCAGATTTACGAGGTTCGACCATCAATTTCGCCATGAAAGCAAAATAACATTACAGAAATATTCCTTTTTAGCCCGTTATTGCTGTCAGTTTCACTTAACACGTCGGGAAAGTCTATTTTACTTTTCGAAAAGCTTAATTTTCGTTGTAAATTCCTGCTCCACGTTTGTACACGCTCAGTTCCAACTCAGCTTTACCATAACAACACTTCGTTTCATCACCTTCAAACAATACTAATTGCTTCAATTGTCTCTCGATTGTCTCTGAGCGGACGCAAAGCGAGATTTTACAACTCCTGTTTGGGAATTCGTCAATTCAAATGAGAATGAGCCTAGGTCTTCCCAGGGAAGACTTCCTTATATAGCGCGCCTTCTTGTTTAAGAGACCGAAGCTGGCGGTGAGCTTTTGCAACCTCATTCCGCCTGCAAAGCATCATGGATACCCCACTTTTCCCGGGCGACGCTTTTGAATGGTGACGCTATATCGAAGGCGTTCGTTGAGGGTCGAACACACAAGTTTATAGTACAGCGGTCAAATTTGAAATAAGTCGTGTAAGCTGTAGCACTTGTTCCCCATGAAAAGTTCAAACCTGAAATGCGTAATATCGTACTGAACAAAGGATAAAGATATACAAAAACTAATGAAAATTTTTTTTATTATGTTTGAGCTATTTGCAAGGTTATCAATGCGCCAATAAACCTAACAGGAACGTTTGAATTTTGGACGGTAACTTCGACTCTTCAAGAGTAAATTTTGAGAGAGGTACTCCTTGCAGCGTCGAGTCAACTTTTCACTTACGTAATACGAAAAACTTGTCAATGTAGTCGAAATCCACAAATCCGAAATTCGCACTATTTACTGGCGATTCGCTAAAAGCCAATATACCCATAAACAAGTTAAATATACAGAACAGGAAAGCAAAACGAAATACAAATAAAACAGGCAAAATGAAGGACAAAATAACGAAACTTACAAGATTATGTGGCGACTACGACGACTAAAACATAATGACAACGACGACGAGAAAACTACGGCAGAAGAAGCTATACCAAACAATAGAAACAATGCTTAAAAAATGAACACGAAAATATGAAATGTGACGTAACCTAAGTGACTGGCAAACTTGATAAAATAACAAATATACACGGAATAACTGAAAACGGAAAACAGTGAACAAAGGACGTGAATGTAAAACAAAGGTGAGGCGCCGTGACTACAGTCAACACTTAAGCGTCAAATAATTCGTGAAATAACGGGAATTTCAGGAATTGTACACAGCCTAGCTTAGTCTTGAGCCAGTCCCACACTGGGAAGAGTATTCTCCACTATCAATTTACGTCACTAATCCGCAACTAATCCTACAAAATAGCTAGAGAGAGTCTGAGAAATGCACTTTGATGCAACTTGCGTGGAAGTACTGGCCACAACTATCTTATCCCAGCCAATCTTCTCCATCGTCGTCCTGGCACACCGTGAAACAAACGTTGATATCTCTCTTACAGCGGACGAAACATGTCTTTCATTATCATTCACTTAAAAATATGTCTTCTTTTTTATTAAGTCAGGTCTCATACTTTGACTCTTAACTCTATATCAGGATCAAACCCGATGCTTAGCAAGATTAAAGGATATGCAGTTTGGAAACAAGCTGTGACGGCTTACTTAATGAAGTGACTTAAATGTCATCCTTTCGCGAGATTTCGCAATATTTGCGGGTTTCATAATTTGCCCGCTGACCAAAATTACTGTTTACTCTTACCCTCGACGACCGCCTTCGATATAGCGTCACCCCTCAATGGGCGCGATTCCGTCATGGGTGAAAAGATGAGAGACCCTGGGAACGAGGTTTAGTAAAAGTCAGCTATCAGATCCTATCAAGAATTCTTTACAATCCACTCCTCCATCATCAGAGGGACTCCTTTTAAGCTTTTCTGCCAGTCTTTCAGCTTTTGTAGGCATGCAAGCGATGGAATATCAGTTTTTTTCGTAGTGACTGTGTCATGTTTACTCTTGACAGAGCCAGAAGTCGATATGTTCAAAGCATTGCAAACGCCATTTACGAGTGCTTTTTTTCCAATTGACTTTTCAAAATCAATTGTTAAAGCTCTACAGAGCTCTTTTAATTTTGGTTTTGTTGAACCAGAGACTTCTTTGTAGGTTTTTGGATATTTCAGGCAAGGCTTACTTTTCGAAGCACAAGACGCCATTTTTTTCATCCAGGTTACCCCCAAGGCGCAAGGCATGATGGGTATGCGCAAGAAGAGAATAACTGTAACTTTGTGCGATCCAAAATCTGTGTATTGCGTCACCTTTCTCAATACAAAGAGTTGTGAGTCAAAAGTTGAGGTTAATCAACCTCATCCACTCACAACTAGCACTTTCAGACAGAATCTTTAGGATTCTAAAATTTGTTTTAAATAGAGAAAATTGCTTTTTGCAACTGCATAAAGCATGTGCTATGAGCTGGGTTCCCAACAATTGCAATTACAATTTGCATATCCTCTTCCCATCCTCTCCCCAGTGCCCTGGTCATGCAACTCATGGTTGTGCAGATCACTTGAAATCAAAGACTTAATATACACTTGTCGGCCAAAATTAAAAGAATCTTATTGCCATTTTAATGGAAATTCATAAATGATACACTTTTGATACAAGTACCTACTAACTTTGCATGATAATTCTATGTGCAAAAGGTAATTTTTCCTATTACACTGTTAAGTATAGTCAAAGTTCATCATGGTCAGTTTCTGTGGGCTCATTGTCAGTCTCATTTTCATCGTCACTATCATCATACTCGTCATCATCATCAATGCATAAACCTGCAAGAAAATCATACATTACATACATACATACATACATACATCTTTATTTAACGAGGGTAACATATTAACTTATACAGTTTTCTAACATACGGCCCTCACCTTCCCACCCCAGGGGAGGACATCCATCACACAGTAATCTTGTGCGTGGGAAATTAATGTCTCCTACCCCCAACCCTGCAGGAGACGGGACCTCCATTTATTCATTGTAGAAAGGTAACAAATTCTTCTCAATTATTTTAAGACCTTGAGTGTTGGTCCAGCCAAGGCTCGAACCCTTGACCTCCCACACAACAGTCCAGCGCACTATCCATTGGGCTATCTGGGCTGCGGTCATTTCAAGCTTGCCTTTACTAACAATTACCAGAACTAGCTATGATAAAGCTGTAAAGGTTCGTTACAAAAAGAATGGATTGCAATGCCTGTTAAATTTTTAGCACAATTGAAAACTAGTCAAAATCATCAAGTAACCACAGAAAGAAGCAGTATGAACAAGAAAGTGAATGAAAATCATGTTGTTTTACCAGTGGTTGTGCGGCACATATATTTCTTTGGATCCTTGCGTTCTTTCTTGAAAGATGCTATAATATCATCATCATAGTCTTCGATAATACTCTCACACTGAAAAAGATTCCAAATAGACTGCATATCAGTCTGTTTCACATGCACAATCAAAATAGCTATTGCTCTGAATAAAATAATAGACACAGTCATCTTCTCTTGGGTAGAGAGAGGCAGCATTGAGAACACACTTCAATGACCCACCTAGACCTGGACCTCTAGATCCATGGTCCAGCACATTGACTCTAAGGACACCCTATATATCCTCCAAAATAGTTTAAGAAGGAAGATAAATATCATGCACAATCATAAAATGAAGAAAGATGATATTCGTCTTTTCAGGAACATGGGATAAAAAGAAAGTCTGAGTCTCTTGCCAGGAATAAGACCTCAGACCTTTGGATTCCACACTCCAATCCTCTACCCTGAGCTACACACCAGGCCATTGCTACATACACCCAGCACAATGTTAGGATCAATACATTTATCATTTGATCCATAGTGCCCCATGCATATTTATATTGAAAAACATCAGACAAAAAGCCTTTATGCCAGCCTGGAGTGTCAAGTATGCACTGCATCAGGTAGAAGAGCTGATCAGAAGAATAGGATTATGCATTGGGCATCCATGTACTAAGTTCAATTATTAAAAACTGGATCATTGGATAATGCAATTCAAGACTTTTTAATGGCTTAGCCATTATGGTATATGAGCCAATATACCATAATCTACAAATATGGTAAGCGTGCGCGTTGGGTTAAAATTAAAAGGGAGCTAAAAAATTTAAGATTTGGTAAGATTTGTCTAATATCTTGGGGGTGTTTTTAATAAAACAATTATTCCACTCGCGCTTGTTGGATATGAGATGATTATAGCCAACGAGGTGCGTAGCGCCGAGTTGGCTATCTATCATCTCATATCCAACACACGCTTGTGGAATAATTGCTAATTGTCTATTCTTTGTCACAAGGTAATATCAACAAGTGTGACTTACTGCATACTTGATCTTCTGAGCAATGTCACCACTGATTGCCACATTACTGAGTGTGACCGCCTCACCAGATCGTGAGGTGGTTCTGATGTATGACTTCTTTCCCGTGTTGGGATCAGTTGACTCAGCGTAAGAATTCATTTTTTCACACATATTATCGAGCTGTTCTATCAGATGAGTCTCTGATCTTGCATATTGAATCTGAATTGTAAAAGCACACACAAGTATTCCATGAGACAATTGCAGCTCACTTTTAAGCCTGTTCTACATGTTCTAGTTGTAATTTACAGTTACTGTAGCACAAAAGAACATAAATTGAAAAGAGCTCACTCCTTTTTTCCCTGCGCAAAAATCTTCTTCCTCTTTTTTTCTTTACACCACACTTAGGCCATAAAAAAATGTCTAAAACAATGGTCATACAATATTTGAATTTCAAACTAGTATAATAACTAGTCACAAGTATTGAATCAGATAGAAAATAACTTTCAACTTGACCTTTTTTGTCTTTTGGTTTCCTCTTGGATCCACTCTAAAACTCTCCACCTAAAATCATTCAGATAATAACAGTCTGTTATTTATCAGAAAAATACCCAACAGGCACTGTAATAAAATTGTCACATATCACATGGGATACACATATATTCAACCACAGTAAAAAAAAATAAAAATGACACTAAAATTATAGGTGACTGCATGCATATGAGATTAAGATTTATCATTCCAGAAAATAAAAGAAATCCCCTCTAACCCATTAATGGCCGCAGCTTTTTTGGAAAACTGTGTTTTGAAGCTAGTCGAGCAGATTTCGAGTCACTGTTGTGGTTTTAAAAGCTCAAACTTACCAAAAACCCCTTGACAGCTCGTACACTCGACGGCCTTTCTATCCAAATGCAAAATGGTGGCCTGAAAATCTCGGGCACGCACAGAAAGCAAAATTTCGAGGTAGTTTTTGGGTTGAAAAGTAGTGCCCCACTTACGACTTTTACTTTTCTCTCTTTCTCCTGCCCTTTGTTTCCCCTCTCCTTATGCCTGAAGTTTCTCCTCACTTGCTGGAAATTTAGTAGGCTTCATTTTGGTGTAGAGATTTTTTAGGACACTACTCATTATTTTCAAAGCACATGCTCAGAAAAGTAGGCGGGTAATGGAACAAGATTTTCGTGCAGATTTTCAGGTCAAAGTTACATGGTTTTTTGGCTGTTTCTCCAATCTCCTTCCCTCAATTGCACTCATTCTGGTATCATTTGTAAGATATTTTCAACCTGTTCAAGTACGTGCTCAAAGTCGTGCTCCAGGGTTAAAAGTCATGAAGTCACAAGGTGTAGAAAGGGTGTGGGTCCCCATGGGCGCATACGGGCACACTGGATCTCAATAGGTTAAACTCATTTCTAATGACATGATTCAATACCCTACCTCTAAAGTCTTTCTGGGATCAACTTGAGAAATTTCCCACTGAAGCTCATCAGCAATGATATGGCATACTATCAGAAGAAATGTTAATCAAGATATACATTTCATTGGCTTTAATAGTAATAAACTTTATGCAGGAACATAGAACTTAACAATTTGCTTGGCTGGCAAAACTAAGGTACATGTAAACAATCATAAAAAAAAAAACTTAAACTTTCCCTTGACATCTTTTCTGGTTCGTTTTCTGTATCATGTCATTCAGAGTGACAAAGAGCCTCTAAACTTTGCCTCAAAAAATTTCGTTAAAATTAGAATAGGTAATGGACAAAATTTTGTCATCACACGTGTGCAACTTTGCCCTTGTTTCACAACTTTGCACTCATGTTACATGAAAAAGGTAGTTGTTTTCAGCCGGTCAGACATCCATAATATTTTCATGTATATTATTAAAACACATTGTCAAGTAAATAGGTGACAAGAATTATGCAAATCTAATATCTCTTGGATACAACCACAAATTCTCATTAGTGAAATAATGAAGATACGGTCATGAGTTGGGAGAGTTGGTTCTCAGATCTTGGGAAGTGAAAGGATATATTTTGTAAAACTTACCACCACAGTACAGCTCTTTATCCTTAGCACCGAGTGATTCATTCATAAAAGTCGTCACAAAAAGTATTACAAGACAAAGTTGAGTTGTGGAGTCCATATCCAGCTGTTAAGAACTAATTAAATAAGAAGAAAAACGCTTAAAATTGTTTAAACTTGAAAAAAATGTTTGATCAACGCGCAGTCTCAAATCTCAGTAACCCTGGAAGTGACAGCAATGAAATTGGAAAGCAATTAATGGAAGAGCTACATGGCAAACAAATTAAAAGATTTTCCTTTTAAAGGAAAACTTGGCCCTGTCATGAATCGATCATCAATGAACACGTAAGATTCCAACCCAACTAAAATTGAGAAGTAAAGATCATAGGTTCAAACTGAATCATGCAAACCTCAAAAGAAATCTGTCCTATAGCTGCTGCAAATCGCTTGTCTATGATCGAAAAGATGAAGTCGAAAACTGAAACTTTACTTCTAAAGATCAAACTGAAACACTCTCCTGCATGAAATATATCGTATTTTTTTACAGGCAATGGGCACAACCGCTGACCAATCTTTGACCTTGGTCGTTCGCATTGTGTTGTGGGACTGCATTTCCTCTGTTTCACCGGCGAGAAGTCAAAATGTAGTGGATAGTTGCGTATTTTCATTTAAAAATCCTGCCAAAAAACGCTTAAAAAGAAGAGATCAACTTTGTAATTAACTATGGCTCCGCCAAAATCAAGGAAGATCGTCATCATGGGCTTTCGTTCTGTTGGTAAATTTTGTTCATGTGAAACGTGACTTTGATGTTTCTAGAAACCTCTTCCCGGTTTGTGATTTTTTTCGATTTACAGGGCTGTTGTTAACTTTTCAGGGAAGTCTTCAATCACGATCCAGTTAGTGGAAGGGCAATTCGTGGATTCCTATGATCCAACAATTGAGAATAGTAAGTATAGCTCATCTATCTCTGTCCCAAAGTGACCTTTAATATCTTTATGATTAACAAACGAGCTGAAGCAGGTTTAGCTAGATTAGAACCATACCTTTTATTTATTTTGTTTTGAAAGCTTTTACAACGAGAGTGAAGCATAACAGTCAAGAATATGTGTTGGAGCTTGTGGACACAGCTGGTCAGGTAAATATTATTGTGAAAGGACTCTTGATTCTTGTTGCATTGTTTTAAAGACATTTTCTCGATTTGTTTTCTTTCATGTAAATCACGTGTACGTCTTTGCTTGTGCCTGCTTCCGTTTTTTTCCCCTCAGGGTCTAAATTTATCTTTTAAAAAAATTGTAAATATACATTCTGCAGTTAATTAAAACCTAGGCTACAAAGGTTGGTAACCTTTGTGACAAAAAAAAAATATTTATGCACATGCATATTTAGCTTGTGATGATGGCATGGTGCATTGAGTACTTAACCTTTGCCATTTCGCTCCAATGAAGAAAAAAAACGTGATAGGAAATATGAAAAATTTCGTGTCCAATGCATGGGGATTGTACTGATTTAAAATTACTACTGCCATGATCTAGAAACTTCGAGGCCTTTGTTATACAACTGCCTTTTTCCAGGTCATTTATTGTAGGTGCTTTTCATTAAAACATGTAAAAGTTAGAAAATATATAAGGTAAAAGCTTATGGATGACTGTAACTGTTTGTAATGTTATGAAACAAAAAAATCTTCTGAAAAAAAAAATTGTTCTCTCTAAATATTTTGTGAAAATTTGCTGGGATAATCATATTGCACCATTTTTGAGGAGACGAACAGATCATTCCTCTGTCTTGTTACAAAACAAAATTTGAGAAGAAAAAAAGTATAATATTCCAACTTATTTTCTGGAGTCATAAAGTGATGTTCAAGATGAGCAAAAAAAATTGGCTCTATTTAGTGCCATGAACAAGCTTGAAAAGGACCATATACATTAATTTGAAGAACAGATGACCATTTTCATTTGTGGTTTATCCTTAGATTGTAGTGATGATTGCAATATTATGTAATTAACTTCTTTTAATGGGTTTATCACAATTCATTTAAATTTTCTTTTTTCCTCTTGATTGATTGACAGCAACTCTTACATCAATATCCCTCTCTTATAATTATATGTGCCGTAATTAATTAAATTTTTCTGTTGCTCTTGAACAACCACTATCCAGGCCAGTTCTGGTTATCAAATTAAGATTTTAGACCACAGATGGCAACTTTAGAAAAGGTTGATAAGGAAGGGTTGCAGTTAGCAAACCATGTGACCAGCTATGTTTCAATTGAATCTCTAAGTGTAATCTGAATTTCAGATTTTTTCTGATTTACAGTAGGTTTCTCATTTATTCTGAAAGTGCCTCTCTGTATGTATGTATGTATGTATGTATGTATGTATGTATGTATGTGTATATATATTTATCATATGTTTTTAGAAAGAGCTGAATAATGTATGTGTATGTGCTCAGTTTTGCCAGGGAAAACCGATTTTTAGTTGTTAGCATGGTAGATTTCCTTTTCTGTTGCTTTGAGGTGTCATTTTCCTTGCCACTTTTCTCTAATTTACAGAACAACCTCCAAAAACTTTGTACACCCCCTAAATTAATTTTCTCCTTAAAAGCTCTAGAAATAGGAAAATGCCTTTGATGACAACAAAATGCCTCAGTTTTAAATGTCAGCCCTTATTATTTCTGCTATTTTTGCTAAATTTGAGACCTTATACACTTGAGCCTGCATTGTTGACTGCATCTCCTCTGATATAGCTTTTTATTATTCAGCTCTGTCATGTTTTTATTTATCTTGTCTCCAGGATGAGTACTCAATTTTCCCTCAGTCCTACTCAGTTGGAATTCATGGTTACGTGCTTGTATATGCTGTAACATCACCAAAAAGGTAAGTTTCTTATCCCTTTAACTCCTATGAATGACCAAGATAGAATTTCTTCTTACATTATCAATACAATATCAAGCAGACAAGTGGTGAGAATAAAGAAAAATATTAATTAGGAGATTATAAGCTGATCCTTTACCAAATTCGCTAATAAAAGGAACTTTGTAAGAATTGTGTGGCAGACAGCAGAGAGAATTTCTAATGAGATCTTGGGAGTTAAATGAGAATTTCAAAACATCAGTGGATGTTTTCTTGAAGAAATCAAACTAAAGTTAATTTTTATTAGAGCTAGTTTCAGCCCTTTTTTTTTTTTCAATTGCTCTGAGACTGGCAGATGAATTTACCATTAGGTCAAATTCCATTGATCCTTTTTTTGCCATTACTTCTCCTTACAGTTTTGAAGTTGTCAAGGTTATTCATGAGAAGCTACTGGATATGTCAGGCCAAGATTAGTACGTAAAAAAAATAAGCTATTTGCAGGTTCCAAAAATCTTCAATAAAACCAAAATTCAAACAATTAAACTGATTGTTACAGCATTAAAACATATTAAATAAATGAACTCAAGATAACTCCAGGTTTGCTCGATGGTGTTTTGAATGATCTAGCCATGGGGTACACTCAGTTGTGTTAATCCCAAAATCCTTAAGAGTGACTAGCATCTCATTTCTCATTAGAGTATCACCTTTAAATCAAACATTAGAGTTGTGAGAATGATCACCAACTAAAGAGGCTCTTGGTTTTCAAACCAACTCTCCTTGATGGTGTTTTAAGAAATGTGTAGAGAACGGTGTGAAGAATTTGTTTTCTGGGTTAAGAGGCTCAAACAAAGTGTCAGGGAAACCTAACAAAATACTTGAGACACTTCTGCAATGGACTTGTATCCCATCCATGGGTAGTACCAATACTACCAGTTGCTCCAGGGTTGTGGTGCTAGTGACCGGTGAGTAGGACTGTCGGTATTAACCCACGGGCTTCCCTAACGTGTCAAGGGGACATGGGGTTCTGAATACAGCAACACTGCAAAGAAAATAGAACAAACACTGCATCACTGCAAGAAATATCATCAACACACGATTTAGTCTAAGTCTCACAATTTACCTGTCTGGTTTCACTCAGGTCTATCATGCGCTGGTCTTTAGCTGGCGGACATCATAAGGTTTGAGATCACAGCAACACTGCAATGGAAGTTGTTGCTCACTGCAATACTGTTTTAAAAAAAAGGGTGAACACCACAACACCGCAAACCTCAATGTCCCCCTCTGTTAACGTTAGAAATACAAGATTAAATGAACCCTCAAACATACTCACACAAAAGAAAAAGCTTACTTTTGTGTACTTTTTTGTATTTTCTTCTTAGTGTACCAATGGTCCTGGTTGGAAACAAGACTGATTTACACATGGAGAGGTACAAATACATTGTATAGGCTGGTATACCTTACATTTTAGGAGTGGGACAGTGCTGAATAGAAAAGCATCAAATCTCCCAAAAAGAGTAAAAAATAATCCAATTTTTTATAAGGCAGGTGTTTCAAACTGAATTTCATACCAAATTGTTTTTAACCTTAACTTTTGTCCATTTTGTAGGAAAGTCCCAACTGAAAATGGAAAATCCCTTGCTGATTCCTGGAAGGCAGCTTTCTTTGAATCATCAGCTAAGGAAAATAGTGTAAGTGAAAGCCTCTAGATCTTATATTGAAAGTTTTAGAATTATACGTAATACAAGGTGGAACACTTAGTAACGGCTCACAGCACTGGACTTGACAAGACAAGACAACTTTATTTAGCCAGGGTGGCCCAGTCAGCTGCGAGGCTGGTATCCTTACGGGCCCTGGACTTGGAATCAAATTGTACAGGGTGAAGCCAAACTTGATATCACTGAGTTATGTTCTGGTGTGAGAGAGTAATGTCTCATACTGCCTCTTTCTGTCTGAAATAGAGATGTTTGCTTTGAAAAGTCTCTGGAAAAAAACTTCTGGAATTCCAAAGGGTTAGAAGTCTGTAGTGGTCCACCATGTCATTACCAGTTGAATACTGGAATCTGTGAATATAAGTCATTATTTAGTTCTTATTAACCAAGCGGGAGGTCTGTATGGAAGAATCTTGACTGAGGTCGCCCATGAGTACAGAACAAACGCAGTGAGGTCTGTACCAGCGACCGAGGTCAAGATTCTCCCCTACAGACCAACCTAGCTTGGTTAACAAGATGTTTATTATATGGCTGTCTTATATGCCAATTTTTTATATTCTTTGTACCTTTTTTTTCTAGACCGGTCTAGATGCCGGTCTAGATGGGAAAATCTTGACCGCTTTCAATATTGATTTCAGCCAATCAAATTCATGAATTCAGTAGTTCCCAGTCCTTGTGAGACACGGGCATATAATAATTAACTATTATTTGCCAAAGGCGAGGTGAATATCGTCGAATAATCCCCGAGACAGTCAAGGGGATTATTCGACGATATTCCCCGAATCTGAGGCGAATAATTGTTTTAGTATAATTTCAGAGCTAAACAACAGAGAAATTTCTAAAATCATAACAATTTAGTAACATTTATTAACATTTTATTTCAACATTTTATGTAAACCATGTGGAGCAGTTTATATAGCGTCATATAAGGAACCGCTCAACCAATCAGATTGCTAGAAACTCTTTGCTCAGCTCTGAAATTATACGAAATGGTTATACAATCTGGCAAGGTGAGCCTGTTACTGGTAGTTTGCTTACAAACTTTCCATACTAGCTTGTAGCTATTGATATTTAGCTGTTAGTTTCTTTTCTCACTTTATAGAGTGTCCATGAAATTTTCCAGATGGTCATCCGTGAAATAGAAAAGCGTGACAAAGATGGGAATGTAGACAAGAAAGAGGATTGTACCATATTATGACAGCCATACCCACCCATACAGCAAGCTGCCATGGAGGCTAATCTATTTTGTGATATGAAAACCTTTACTTACAACTCCTCCATGCAGTACCAAGATACTCCATTTCCCCAATAGAACTGATTTTAATGAAATCTTTCCCAAATCATTCATAGGATTTTTATCTCATGCTATAAGGGTTGGTGAATTTGCTGCATGAAAAATTGCTGTTTTCAGAATCTTCTGCACCGTATTTTAAAGTCTTGCAAGCTGTACTGTTTGTGTGTTTAAAGAGTGACAGTGTCTTCTTTCAATTGTGTTTCTTTCATTTGAGGACAACAAGTTTTTGTTGTTTTAACTAATTCATCTCGGATTGTTAGATGCAGGCCAAAGTACTTGCCATCTTCTCTGTACTTTTCTTTGGTTACCTTGTGAATGCCTATCCCTTTTCTCAATTCTTTCTAAACAACGCAAGGATAATAACACTGGATGAGGAGTGTGCTGTGGATCAGGACACTATGTTTTTAACAACAGTTACCTTAATTTATGGCCGAGCCTTGTTCAAACATGTTATGGCGCAGTTCAAAGGCAGATTGGCAAAATTTCATATGCCAAACTTTGCGTGTGTGTTTATCAGGTCTGATTGCAAAAGATGATCTTGTGTGTTAGTCTAGTGTGTCCTGATTACCTTCAATTTTTTTTAGACTTTTGTATGTACACAAATGCTAAATACAAATTTCAGCCCTGAGAAGTGCAAAGAAAGTTTTTACACCAAATCAGACTTAACTGCATCAGTCACAGACAACTGTAGGCTTGACAACCAGCTACCCTCTTTGTAAAGGAGCCTGTGATCCTCCCCTCAAAACATCCAGCAGTCTCTTCTTGGGCAGGATTGCCTGCTCCACTCAAGAGAACAGTTGCATTTAACCTTACTACAACCCAGGTTAATGCAGGTTATGAACCTCAAAGGCCTGAATGTTTGATATGTGATCTTTGATGTTCAGGTTTGAAAAAAAAAATCAAACATTTTTTTCTCGCAAATGGTGTAAGGGCAGCACTGTACCTACTCTATAGCATATTTAGCATGTGCAAATTCTCAGAAAAGGTTAAAATTTTTGTTAAATAAATGAATCATACTTATTTCTGCAAATTTCTTTTAGGGACAAATATACAAAAATGATTTTGATTAGTGAACCCACTTGTTTGTAATATTACACTTGAAGTGCATTTGCATGCATTCATAATTTTTCTTGTCAAACTCAATTTTTTAATGCTGTGAAACTTTTTTTCGGTGGATTTACCTGATGTTATGTGGACCTCAGTGAGGGTCCAAAGATGTCACCACAAAGTACTGTCCTTGGGATTTTTTCTTTGGTTATGCCAAGCCTCATTGTTTTAAAAGTTAGCTTAGAAGAGAACATTTAAAAGTAATAGAACTTGTTCTCATTATTATCCAATTTGTATGAACTCTGCTGAATTTTTGTACAAATAAATGAATGTTATTGTGTTTAAAAGCATTTTAAATTGTTTGTGGGGAGGGCATGTACAGCAGTCTTTAGAATTTATGTTTTTTTTTTGTGATTTAGTCAGGGAAATTGTTTTTATACAGGGCTAACCTCACGATTTTCCCTTTTCAGGATGTATTTTTTTACATTTGCATTCTAGCTTCCTGAATAAATGTTATGTTATGTTTCCTTGAGATAAAAAAAATAGGCTTGTGAGATGGGATGTAAGCCCTTTTTCCTCAGCTGCCAACTCAAAAAGACCTGCTCATCCCTCTTGAAACTGGACAAAAGCTCAAGACTTACCAACCACAATAGGCGAGGGGGTCATTAAATAGTCTGAGAGCGGTGAAGTAAGGCCTTGAGGACTCAAAAGTAGGGAAGAAGGGAGTGCAGTGTTGTCTTAAGCATTTTTTAAACTTCTGCTTGACACAAAGGTCTGCCATAACAGGTTATTGACTAAGAATAGTTATGTCACAGAGCCAAAAACATCAGTTTTGAACACTAAAACGAACTTGCAAAGGATTACGTTTTTCGCTGTGCTGCATGCATTAAAATATTACCTGTAAGGTTTGCCAGCTGTTATTTCTTCATAAGAGTAAAAATTCTTGATTCTGACTAATCAAAGAAGATCATTTAGTAAAGAGTACATAAAAATTTAGGTCACCCAAGGCCGCCTCAAATTCCCCCGGACCGTCTTTCTAAAAACCGAGAGGTCCTTGGGTCCATGTTGGCCTATTGCCAGAAAACAAAATGGCGGAAGGTAGGTGAAACAAAACTTGTGCTTTCTTCTTAAATTCACAGCTTCCATTGGAAATCCAGTCTAGCATTTCGCCCGCTATATGTTTGAATTTTAATTAAAAGAATGTTCCGATTCCCTATATTGTCAAGGAACACGAATTCCTTGCTATTGCACGTTCACGTGCTTGTCACTGAAGCAGTTACAGTCAATTTTCAGATAAGTTTACATTTTTGTCTTACCTGTATTCTTTTAGTTGCGGAGAAAACAAAGAATGAGGTTGGAAGTGTCGGGATAAAAGCGGAATCCAAAGCAGAACCTCGTCGTAAACTTTGCGCTTACTCACAACGAGTTTGCAACTTGGAAATACTGAAAGGTTTTGACTTCTGCCACAAACATATTTTGGAAGATAAAGCTAGCCCTTTTAAACCTTGTGATTTCGTAGCCAAATCAAATGGGAGGAGATGTCCTAATCCGGCACAAAAGTTGCCGCACGGAAAAAGGTATCTAGTTCTGTCCATGAATAAATATTTTAAAATTAAAAGAAATTCAGTATGTTATTATCGAAGGCATGCAATGTAAACGTAAGTAAACACTTTGTGCGCACACATCTCTGCTTACACCAGAATGATACTCCATCGAAATATGAAATTTTTATTGAATGACCTTTAACAACATAATTTTACTTAGTTGAAAGACACAAAAATACAAAATTTTTATCATAAAATTGCAGCTTTTGCATTATTCACACACGCAAGGCAGAGCTACGCCGAGCTGTGGAAGAAAGGAGAAAGAGAAGACACGTGGATGATAATGAAGGAAGTTATGAGGATGATAAAGGGAAACGAAGGAGAACTTCAAGCTCAAATTCACAAAAGAGTGATAAACAAGATGGTCATTCTTCAGGTAAAAATAAAAGTAAGAGAAATATCATAAGCGGTTAACCTTTAATTTAACTCCCAGAAGTGATTAAAATGTAACTGCTCCTTATAATATCCATACCTTATCCAGCAAAGAGGTAATGAGAATATTTAAACTTATCAGGTAGAAGTAATCTTGATATATCACCAAATTCTCATAACTAATTTAAAAGGAAATGTTTAGCAGCTAGAGGGGAGAATTAAGAGTCAGCTATTTGGAGTTAAAGAGTTCTTAACTGTGCCTGAGGTAATCATGAAGAACATCTCTTTTCGTTTGACCTCTGTTCAGTTGCGAAAATTCTCGATGAAATGCCTTACAGTAAGTATTGTGGCATTACTGACAAGTTATGTTTTGAATACTTACACATCACCAACTACTGTTGTCTGTTAGTGAAAACCTGAAGTTACCTTATCACTTGACCGTTCACTCTGATGAAGGGCTAACACTCAAAATGTCAGCTTTTAAGCCTTCATGGTAGCCAATTTACAATTTACAATATATGTATCAACTTAGTTGATACATATATCTTATTAACCAAGCGAGAGGGCCGTACTGGGAGAATATCGGCCCGAGGTCTTGACAGTACGGACTGAGCGCAGCAAGGTCCATACAAAAAAGACTGAGGGCTGATATTCTTCCAGTACGGTCCCGAGCAAGCTTGGTTAATAAGAGATTTATTATACGACTGAAGTTCAAAGGGACGCAAGTGCGTTATCATTCGGGACCATTCGGGACAGTGCCTGGTCCAATACTGAGAGAATATTGACTGGCAATAGAGCATTTTGATTGGTTGATTTTAGTTATTGGCCCTCTGACTGCCCTAGTCGTGTAATAAAACCAAATTACAAGATGACCAATGGTTTGTAAATAGATGACATTCTTATTCACATGTAACCTTGTCTCTGCCAATATCTAATTATAAATTCTCCTAACTTTCTTATATGTTAAGCTTGGAGAAATTAGAGTTGAATCAGAGTATCCTACATGTAACTACTACATTTCATTCTTCTCACTACCTTTCTGCTGACCAACATACTGTAAAAACCCATGGATAAGCTGCACTTTTTTTCCCAAAAAATTGGGGGTGCAGCTTATCTGCGGGAATATTTGAAAAAAGTGTCAAGAATGTCGACACCGATTACCATTAACACATCTGATCTAATGCCTGGTTACTAAGCTTCAAATGTTCTGCTTATGTTCTTGTTGTAATGCAAAAATCTACGGTAAACTGTGTTGAATGAAAAAATTCCTGTCAACAAATACCAGAAAAAGATCAATCAATCATATGTCAAAGTTGGTAGAAATGATGTTCACTATATTAAAGTGGGTAAGACTTCGAAGCATTTTCCATTGCAATGTTAATAGTGAGTTTACGTTCAATGAACAGTGGATAAAGAAGACTTCTCAAAACTTGACTTTGGATTTCTTTTGATTTCTTTCAATAAACTTTTTTTCCAAAATTTGAGTTGCTAAATTCAGGGTGCGGCTTATCTGCGGGTGCGGCTTATCCACTGGTTTTTACGGTAACTGATATTACAAGGCGAAATTACTTACTGGTTTCTTTTGGGATTGTAAGGGTCTTAAGAAATGTTTCCTACATTGCCGCTGATCTATCAGTGTTTAATACATTTCATTGAGTCCATTTTTAATGTGTCTTGAAGATGAAGATGGTGCTAATAGTGGTGATGATTACCTTAAAGTGGACAGTGCATGGCATGGTGATATAGATAGTGATGCAGAATCTGTTGATAGCGAAGAGGAAGACCCATTGAAGTGAGTACCCAGCCTGAAAGAATTATTGTCACCTAATCTTAATCTAACATTACGTTAGTAATGATGACAATCACATAATAATATTTATAGTGATATTGGTAAACCTGTTGAAAAATTTCTTCATAATGCATCATTGGCAAAATGGGAGAAGTTTTTTGATATAATTTTGGGTTTTTTTCCAAGAGAGTCAAACCTGTGTAATGCTGAAAAATGATACACCAATATAATGAATGGTTGTTTTAGGCATGCTGGTGTTTGGTCAGTGGAGGAGGCTACCAGGATGTGTCGTGATAAGATGATCAGACTGCGCTCATTGTACATCACACAGTTCAAAAGGTTACAACATGTGCTGAAGGAGAGAAGGAGGAAATATTGCCAAGCTATTCAAGCAGAGGAGGTTGAAGGAACAGGTTATCAAACACCAGTCCACTTTTTGTTTATTAACTTTATTGAAATGCCATACATCCCTGTGAAATCTCAAAGTGGCTAGTATTCTTTCTAGGGTTGTGTTTTTTAAGTAACATCTTTGTTTTTTGTTTTTATTGCTGTTCAGTTTCCTCTTTTGTTGGATTTCTTCCTTGACTTTGAGTCATTCAACCACTTTCAATGTGACCTGCCAACACGACTGGTCACTTTCAAAATTTGACCAGACAAAACCCCAGAGTGGACATTGTGCAGTGATGGGCCATTATTTTTATTCCTCGAGCTCTTGACTGTTAAACAAATTCTCCTATCAGTACCAAGGGAACTGGTTAGAAAACAGCATTAAGTGACAACTATATTTCCTTTGATGCTAGGAGAGTGCCATCTGACACCCACACAACTGCTTGGACGGAAATGTCGTCATGATTGTCCTGGTACTGAAGCCCTCTTGCATCGGCAAGCCAAGGAGAAAAAGCAAGGCGCAAGCACTCGGCCACAGGGGGTGTCCAATCTACGCTGCACATACTCTCCAGGTGGAAATAGATGCACTGAAAAAGTTTTGCCACTTACAAAACACTGCATGAAACGTATCCTTCAATATCTACTGTAACAAAACTGCTTTATTAAAGGTTTCATACCAGGGTCTTACATGAAATGTGATATGAATTATGAAAGGCCAGATATGCAATATTGTGGTTTATGTTTTAGTATCAAGTTTTAAAATCCAATTACACCTCTTCTCTTTTATCCTCTCCATGGTACCATGCATGTAAGTTAATATCTGAAGTAGCCTACAGTGCTGTGCAAAATACAGGGTGTCCAGTTCCTATTTTTTCCTATTTTTTCCTATTTTTTGGGCCCATTCCTATTTTCTCCTATTTTTTAACCAGAACCTCCTATTTTTCCTATTTTTTAGCCAGTAAAGCCAAAATTTGTAATAAAATTGAAAGTGGAATTATAGTTGAATGTGTTTTATAGTGAGATCATAAAGCACATAGTACGTTGACTCTGATGTTCTAATATTAGTTAAAGTAATAGCCACATTTGTTCTACGAAAGCCAGATCACTACAATTCTGTGAAACAGAAATAAAAACATATATTGGTGGCGAGAAAAAGAGAGATAAGCGACAGATATATGGCCTACTTGTCAACGGAATGGACCTCTGTCATTACACAAAACAGGTCAAGTCGAGAGCGGGTGAAAGATTCATTCACGAGGCTTATTCATTCATGTCAGTGTCATTGTATACATATCTATGTATATATGTATACCTTTATTTGCAACTTTCTTTGGATCATATTAATTCCGTCCGTTTGGGGTGAATTGTTAGAGGTACGTTAGCACAGCTTAGCAAAAATCTCATGATCATGCATTCTTTGTCATTGCGAAATAATTAAAAATAATTTTATCAAACTTAGAAGCTGTAGTGTGTGAATCTTATGGCTTGCTATTTACCTAGTCTCCTCTAGGGCATTATCTCAGAGAGCTCTTGGTAAAAAAGTGGAATAAAGCTTACATTTTACTAAGTTATTTAAACTTTTAGGGCAATGTTTGTGTCAGGACTGAACACGGCAAGCTTCTGTTCCGAATAATTAAATTCTAGTCTGGATCCGTTTAACTTGAAGAAGACCATCATTTTATTTATTTATCTATTCTTCAACTTTAAAATATTATGGAACATAAAGTTAAAACTCTTGACAGCCAAAGATAAGAGATGCAAAATTACTCGCTGAAATTATGTGGCCGGCTTACCGAGGCTGCCAAGTAACAAGTTGAAATCTTGAGCGTACTCCACCCGATCGCTCTTGCATTTATACTAAAAAATTAGCTCTAATTGATGTCCTTATTGATGTCCTTCATCGATGAAGACCAGAGAATTACGTCTTGGCAAACAAAAATCAAACATGACTTCATTGAAACCTCGGTCACCTCTTCTTTCCTGTCTTCCTTTTTTCCATCGGCTAGACTTGAATTGTTCAGCGGCAGACGTCTCTTGCGTTAACGAGTAGGCCATATATCTCTCGCTTGTTTCTTTTTTTCTTGCCACCAAGATTTGTTTATATTTCTGTTCACCGAATTGCGGTGAGCTGGCTTTTGTACTCGGTTTCAATGTGAAGTTTGGGCAAACATGTTTGCCGCTTTTCTCCAGCCATCGTCCACTTGTCGAGCTTCTGATGCTTCACAAACCTACAAAATCATCCTGTTTCCTTGAAGATATACGCGTCCTTTTTGATTGCGAACAGCAAATCACCACTAAACATTAAAAGCAGAAGGCATCCCACGTAATTGTATTTAAAACGGAGTTCGTACAAAGCTATTTTAGGTGGAATCCGTGCTTAAACATCTGCAAGTTCTCTGAAAGTCTTTATTTGCAATTTTTGTTTATCCTCCGCCTCGCTTTCATGACTAGGCACCAGTTTTTTCTCGCGTGTCCGCCATTTGTGAATACGGTGTATGAAAATGCCTGGCGGTAGAACAAAGTTTAGCAATGCATGGCTTTCTGCCGTCGATTCCAATGGTCAAAGATTGAGTTCTTGGTGTCGTAAAGGAGTAGATGACTACCATGCTTACTGTAGGTTTTGTGATAGTGAGTTTCTTTGTGACAACTCTGGAAAAGCGCAGATATTGCAACATGCGAGGAAAGCAAAGCATGTTCAGGCTGTTAAACCTGCAAGGGATGAGTCTCAAGGAAAGTTGTTTGTACTGCAGAGTCAACCAAGTGCAGGCATCTCAAACCGTTGTGATCTGCCAGAGCACAGGAGAAGTTCGTCTGGACAGCTGTCCATTATCAATTACAAAAATGCCAGCTTGCAAGCAGAGGTGATTTGGTTAGCAAAGTTGGCGTCATGTAACTTTAGCTTTCGCTCAGTTGACAATCTTGGCAACACATTTAAAGCGATGTTTCCTGACAGCAAGATTGCTTCAAGTTTTTCAATGGGTAGAAGCCGTGCATCCTATGTTATTGGGGAAGGCTTGGGCCCTCACTGCACACAGGTATTATATAAAGTGCAATTTGAATACGCAAATTATGAGTGCATATTTATGTGTGATTCTTGATATCAATGAAAGTTTATGTCAGTATTTCATCTTTTAATTTGGTGTATGAATAAAAAAAGGTAACTTACTATAAGTGTTTGTGTTTCTATCACCAGATAATTGTTGATGATGTAAAGAAGTCAGAACTGCCTTTTTGTTTACACTTTGACGAAACCTCCACCACGCAGGTCAAGAAACAGATGGATCTTACCTTTCGTTACTGGTCCCCGACTCATAAT